>NC_045173.1:17586920-17859420 GCF_900700415.2 Clupea harengus | reverse complement strand
TTAACCAAATCACTTCCAAGCGCGTTATGGCAAACCATTGCCTTGCCACCTTTGGCTTGTCTCCACAGAAAACTCTTATTCGTTGTATTCTTTCAGCTGCTGTCATGAACTGGTAGCCTGGTAACCAGCTGGTGTTTTTTTCCATATCATCGAATAATCATAACATACTAAAAGCTATACAAGCCTGTGATTCATTTCTAACAGGCTTTGTGAGACAGACCATTGTCAGCCATAAAACAGCAGATCTCAGCTCTCCAAATGCAATACAAATTGTGGAAATTTGGAAAAAATAACATCACAGGAGTCCCAAGGCCTCATCAGGGTGTTGTGAGTGCTGGATAAAAAGCAAAGAAACCCGTATGTCTCAGAGTCTGAGGACAAGGGGAATGGGTCCTCCATGGCAAGGATGTGGTTGGCTCTTCATGCACAGTCTGAATGGGTCCTCCATGGCAAGGGTGTGGTTGGCTCTTCATGCACAGTCTGATTGGGTCCTCCATGGCAAGGATGTGGTTGGCTCTTGATTCACAGTCTGATTGGGTCCTCCATGGCAAGGATGTGGTTGGCTCTTGATTCACAGTCTGAATGTCTCCTCCATGGCAAGGGTGTGTTGGCTCTTCATTCACAGTCTGATTGGGTCCTCCATGGCAAGGATGTGGCTGGATCTTCATTCACAGTCTGAGGCCTGCGAAGCAGAGGCCCTGCACTGGGGTCGGGGGGGGGGCTTTGTTAATGCTCGTAATAAAGGCTGATTGCTCGAATCCAATGACAGAGGGGAACTTGCAGCAGATGTCTTGTAATTGCCATGATTAGGTAGAGCAAGGGGTGTGTGTATGTGAGTGTGTGTGGGGGGGGGGGGGGGGGGGGGGGGAGTGTCCCTTCCACCGGCAACGCTCTGTGGCTTGCTGTCTCTGTTAAGCACGGAGCACTCCCATGTGATGGGGATGTTGAAAACAAGGCCTCATGCCTAATGCCTCATTTACACAGTGCAACAGATCGGGAGAGACTCAAAAAGATTGAGCACTGTAGTTGAACTGGTAAAAAAGAAGATGCCAACACCACCAAGGTCATGGGTCCCATGCCCACACAGCACATATACTGATGGAGATAATGTTAGGACATTGTTCCCAGCTATGCATGTAATAAATGCAATGTACAATGTACAGGGGCCACTGTTAATTACATTCCTATGCCTTTTGCTAAGCAATACACACAAAGTAAGCCCTCTGTTGGTTTTCACTGTAACGTGGTTTGAGTGTGGAAAAGAGATGGACATAGATAAATTAGACACACTTGTTTACAGAGGTGTCTGAATTTGTGCTGTCTTTTCCACTCAAACCTGGCAGCTGGCTGATACGGTCTCGGGGGTCTCAGGTATGTGTGTGTTTTTTGCGGCCATGGTTTACGCTGTGATTTAATACCCTGTGTGTGCGGGGAGCACTCTGTTCCTCTCCCCGCTGCCACCCAAACTGTTTTGAACAGATACAAACACGGGGCAGCTGGATTAGGCATGGGATCCAGGTGTGTGTGTGTGTGTGATGTGTGTGGGGGGAGAGTTATAAAGAGCCATTGAGTGAGTATGTGTGTGAGAGGGGGAAAGACAGAAGAGAGAAAGAGACCGAGAGTGAGTGTGTGTGTATGTGTGTATGTGTTACACCCAGGACGCTGCGCTCGTCTAGTGAGCGTCGTTTGGCACTGCCGTCCGTGCAAGCACGGCAATCCAGACTATTTTCATTTGTAGTTCCACGTTGGTGGAACGAACTGCCTAGTACTACCAGAGCAGGGGCGTCCCTCTCTACCTTCAAGAAGCTTTTGAAGACCCAACTCTTCAGAGAGCACCTCCCCTCCTAACTGGCACCTGACTAGCGCTTAACTTGCACTTCAGCAGTTACATTCCTGCACTTCTTTTTCCTCTTTTCTAGGTTGTTGTTTTTCTAATTCTCATGTAAAGTAGTATTTATTGTTACACCATGCTTTTTTATTGCTCTTAGCTTGACTGTTCTCTCCCTTGTACGTCGCTTTGGACAAAAGCGTCTGCTAAATGACTAAATGTAAATGTAAATGTAAATGTGTGCGAGAAAGAGCGAGAGAGAGAGTAGATAAATATATGTGAGTATGTGTTCTCATCTTCTGGTGTGTTGATGTAGAAAAGGTCTCATCTGTCCGTGTGTTAGTGTTTTGGAGTGTGTGTGGGTATGTGTATGCGAGAGAGTTTGCTTACATGTGTGTGTGTGTTCATGTGAGCTCATGCTTGTGCATGTGTGTGTGTACATCTGTGTGTGCGACTGTGTAAATGTGTGTGTATGTACTGTATGTCTGTGTGGGGTCTCAGCTGTAGAGGGTGAAATGTTTTTCAGTGTTTACCGTGCGGATGTAAGGCCCTGCAGCGCGGCTGGGACAGGGCGGTCCACAAGAGACACATGCCCGCCTGCCACTCACGTACACGCACTCCACCCAATCCAGCCCGACAGCCTGTGAATTTGGGAAATATCTCTCTTTTTCTGCGGCTTTCACTGTGATGACACATCACGTTCTAATTATACAGCTTTTGGTAATCCGCACTACTACATACATACAAGCTCACACAAACACACAGACACACACATGCGCGCACACACGGGTGAGGTCACGGTGAAAAAGTGGAATAAAAGCTAACCCACTGTGGCACTGTGCAATAACCCTGGATCAATATAATAACCACGGTACAATTACTCCTACAATCCTATTTATTTATTTTATCCTCAAATACAGATACACATCCCACCCTTCCTGTATAACCGTCATACTCATACCGTCTAATATTTATCCCTGTACTTCTTGCACTCTCCACTTCTTTGCACTATTGTTGTGTTACAATGCACAGCTCCTGTATATAGCCATTCCTCCTTGTATATACTTTTTTAGACTTCTTAGACCGTTGCACTGTTTGTGTTGTATTGTATTGTGATGTATATTCTGTGTAAGCACACTGAGAGCCACTTTACCAAGTCAAATTCCTTGTTTGTGCAAACTTACTTGGCCAATAAAACCTGATTTTGATAAAAGGAGCGACTAATTAAAAAAAAAAAAAAATCTGCCCTTTCCTTTCCTCACTCGCTTGTTTTAAAGTGAGCAAATTAATTTGACTCAAGCCGTGGAAAAACAACTAACTAAAAATGAATCATTTATTACTCTGTAACCATTGCTTCTCTGCAGGGTAAGTACAATTTTGGCTTTTGCTCTGGTTTTGTCTTTGGGACTTTACAATTGTGTCTTGCTACAAAAGCCATAGTTGCTACAGTAGAACAAAATAGATCATGGTTCTGTGTGACCTAAGAGGGCTCCTGTACCCAGCACCAGTGCAATAAAAAGGGGCGGAAAAGTCTGCATGCAATTATGTCTGTATGAGGAAACATGATTTCACAGATCATTTTGGTATTTTAGCACAAATACCTAAAATACCCGTATGTGCTCAGTATAACAGGGCCCTTGCAACATTCACATAAATTGACTTTTAGAATGTGTGAGGTTTCATATTGTGAACTTGTTTTTTGAGAGGAGCGATCTTCCTGCCCTGCCTTACTATGGTGTGTGTTTGGATTCTCACCTGCAGTTCAGATTCCATGGATTTACAAGGAAGGATTCCATGACCTCATGAAAAGAACATAAAGGAAAAGGGGGAAAAAATCTCTCCCAGTATACTTTTGAAGCGTGTTTGGTCCGACTCTGGAGATACGCTATCTCAAGCTGGGCATTTATCTCTGTGTGCTTCCCACAGCCTGCATGGGAAGAGTGTGTGAGAGAGTCTATGTATGAGTGTGTGAGAGAGTGTGTATATGAGTGTGTGAGTGAGTGTGTGAGAGAGTTTGTGTATGTGTGAGTGTGTTTATGAGTGTGTGAGTGAGTGGCATTGTGTCGCAAGAGCTGGGGGGAGTCTGACAAACTCCGGGAGTGAGAGATTTACAGCGCCACGTAACAACTCCTGTTCACAGCAGCAGTAAGAGCAGCAGCAACAGCAGCAGCAGGTCGCTTTAGTGACAAGGTGGGGCCGTGCGGCCTCAGAGACGGTTGTGTAACGTAACATGGCCGCCATACCATGCCGGCAGAGATGGAGGGAGGAGAGGGGAGTTAAAGGGATCTTTGTAGGGCGTACAGGGCCAGGCAGCTCATGGGCTTCATCGCGTCCTCAGAGAGCCAAACACTTAAGAGCAAGAGGAAGCTGCCTCGCAATGGATACCATCATCATCATCATCATGTGCTGCTCTTCCTCCTGGTGCTGCGGCTGCTCCTGAGGAGAGGGTTAAGGAGAAGTCTGGCACATGTGATAGTATTATAGATCTCTCCTCGTGGGTCTGTGGCATGTTGTGTCTAGTGCTATCCTCATAAACAGCATGCTCCCTGCTCTACATGAGTAAGAATAGAATGCTTTAATGAGCGACAAACATAACTAATTCTCTCTTGAACTGCAAAGACCCTGGATGTGGTGGGTGGGGGGGGGGGGGTGGGGGTAATAAAAAAAGAAATCACAGTCTCCCATTAATTTAGTGATGGCCAGTGAGCTCCTCGGGGGCCAAGCGTCCTGTCACAGCAATGCAGCCGCATCTCTGAATGTTCCCCCTCGTGCCCACCGGCTAGATTATGCATTGTTGTTGGCATGGCCTACATGCCAAGTGAAGCATGCGCTTGTGTTGTGTTTTGCGCTAGCACGTCCCCCGCATTGCTGCAGTGCTTCCTCTTCCATCCTCCTCTTCCTCATCCTCTCTTCCTCCTCCTCCTCTGTCTCTTCATCTCTCCTCAACACCATTGTTAGGGGCACATTTTAATGAAGCGAGGGCTGTTTTGTGCCATTAACGTCCGCCGGACAACGGTTCATTATAATGTAAAGCAGTGTGTGTTATGATTGAATTAAGCATGTTTTAACGTGATGTCGGGCTTGTGCCTATTATTCCCTATTAACATGAATCAAGCTGAAAATTGGACCAGGGCATAAAGTGTGTGTGCATGGAGATGTTGAGCATGCCTGACCGGTCTTCTTAACTTGTTTAATGCACCAAACACCGTGTTGTTATGGTAGATGTGACTTTTTCTGTATTGAGTTATCATATTTTATTTCCGTTCCAATTCCAGTTCCACTTACACAGTTCTAGTTCCAGCTCCAGTCTTCTTAAAAGAAGAAAGACTTTTTAAAAAGAGATTTGATCAGAGAGCGATTGGGCCTCTCTCCTCTTTTTGAAACTCATAACCTCATATGCATATCTTTAGGTGGACATCCAGTGTATGCTGTCAAATATTAGGAGGACATAGTGTTTGGTCTGATCGACAAACTAGAGCCATTTTGTGCTTCAGAGGATGTAACTGCCAAAGCCTTGAAGAAGAGTGCTGCCACTTTTGTGCAATTTTGTCTGGTGATGGAACTGAGATGGCCTTTGTTGTCGGTCCGGTGAAAATAGGCTTCTCATATCGAGGGGGAAAGTGACAGACAGAAAGGGAGAGTAAGGAGAAAGAGAGAGCAAAAGAGGGTGAAACTAGTGTTTGTTCTGTGGTTTGGCATGTTTGCCAGCCAGAAGCCAGACCTCTAATTCCCTTAGCATGTGTGAATGATGTGGACCTAAGAAAAGATTGTCTTGAGACTTCACTCATTCTGAATCCTCAAATCTGAAATATTGATTTCTGCTGTGTCTCTCAGCACTATTTTCTCTTTCTCTCTCTCTCTATGTCTCTGCTATTCTCTCTCCTCCTTTACTCTCTCTCTCTCTCTCTCTCGCTCTCTTTCTCTCTTCTCTACTTTCTCTCTCCTGTATTATTCTGTCATACACTGTGTCTTTTTCTGTCCTCATAATCGCCCAAAGAAAGGAATGTCTTTTTTTATGTCCGCCCCATTGCCCCTCCTTTCATCGCATCCCATTTATGTCAGAAGACAGAGGCAGGCAAGCCACACAAGCCACCACATCATTTGACAATTTCTGATCATTGAAATATCTAACAAAAAAAATAGGTGATAACAAAAGCACTTGGAATCAAGCATGAACAAAGGATAGAGTCATGCATTTAAAAAGGAATAAATAACATGTCATGTTTGATCAACTGTAGGCACCAATGGAGAGGGAGATACCAATACTATCGTTTCATAATGCCGGACAGAGTAAAGCTCTGTGTGCCGTGGTGCCGTGTTTTGTGAATGTCGAGCTCTGTACTCCTCACTGATTCTACTGAAAGTAAATGAACCCAGATTAAGTGCACAGTAAAACACTATGGAAATATGCTGAAACCTCCTTTACTGTAGTTTGTGGTGCTGTCTCGAGGTCTACGCAATTCTGCGTTGCCGTGTTTTTAGCAGTGTTGTGTTAAGTTGAAGATACATATACTGTATGTGAAATACTTGTTTTGTAATTGGCCAAAATGACTAAAATGGTATTTCAAAAAGGAATATTTCTGTGTGGCATGTCCTCCCTTTACTTCCTCTTCCCTCTCTAGTGTTACATCATCTGTCTGTGCTATTGTGTAATGTCATTTTTCTGTGTTGAATTGTACAGTATTGTGCTGTGTTATCCTGTGTATTTCAGTTTGTGTTGTGTGTTCTTTAATATTTTGTTGTGTTGTGTTATGTCATGTTGACATAATGACATTATGTTGTGTTGATTTGTATCATATTATGTCATCTCTTTGTGTTCTGATGTACCATTGTGTCCTTTTTTGAGTCAGGTCAGTCAGGTTGTTTTATGACGTTATGTGTCATCAGTGTGTTATGTCGTGTCGTTTTTTCCACGTTGACTCCTGCCATGCTGTTATATGGAGTGTGCTGTGCACGATGGTGTGTTGTGCGATGTCACGCACAGTTTTGCTGTCTTGTGTTCTATTTTCAAGCGTCTGTGCACCTGTATTGGCCAGCTAATAGACTGGATTATAAAACAGCGGTTAGGCTCTTCTCCTCTGCTTCATACTGCAATACTGTGTGTGTTTTTCTGTCTTTTCTGACACATGTGTTTTTGTAGTGCTCCAGACACCTTGTTTCTCTTGATGTTTGTCATGTTTTTTCTAGCATATTTTTTTGTGTTGTACTGTGTGGTATATTGCTATCATGTTGTCATGTTGTTTTGTATTGTTTTGTGCTGTGCTGTGTTGCCCAATGCTGTGTTGTGCTATTCTGTGCTAAGTTGTGCTGTGCTGTGCTGTGTTGTATTGGCACTGTGGTCCTCCTCAGCGAAATTAAGTGTATGTGTTGGATGAGAGCGCAGGGGCAAATCTGTCAGGCTAGCAGGCCTCCAAGGCAGCTGCGTATCATTATCCTGGGATTATAAGTGACACAGCTGTCAAAGGGCAATCACACACACACACACACACGCACACACACACACACAGACACACACACACACACACACACACACACACACACACACACACACACACACACACACACACACACACACACACACACAGACACACACACACACACACACACACACACACACACACATACATACAGACACACACACACACAAACACGCACACACACAAACAAACACGTTTGCTGTGCCTCAAAAAAGAAATCTGGAACGACTGCTGTCAGTGCTGATTTTGAACGAGACTGTGTTTCGCATTTGGGTCACAGTGACACAGTAATGAATGCTCTCATGGGCAGATAATGAAAACAAACAAACAATATCAGGGCTCAGGGCTTTTGTATTATTCACAACTTCCAGTTCTATTATGTCTTTATATTTTGATGCTGTAATAGTGCCAAAATGATGGAATTACAAAGACTACAGTGTTATGAATCAAGTTGTTTTGTCCTCTGTTTTGCCTGTGGTCCACTACACAAATGGTATTTCCTGTTTAAATATTTCCTTATTGATAGGGAGACAGGTCAAAAAGTCCATAACATGCCTTAACATTCATTTTGCTGATTAAAAACACTATAATTTAAATATATAAACATTTGCAGCAACAATTTTTATGTACCATTTTACATACATGTAGCTAGCTTTTGACTGTAGATCATGAAATACTTCTGTCAAACTGCTCATTGTATACATACATATACACATAAATATACTGTATGTAATGTTGTACATTTGTATTGTTATAAATAAACATATTGTATACGTATCTTATAAATATATAACAAAATTACACAACGCATTTTATCACACACATATTACACAGAAGCTCGAAATACCAAATTTAGCCTGAATCATCAGCTTCAGTCCGGACTCTGTTATGCCTGTGAATTTCATAAGCAGAGAGTTACCGAACCACATTTCATTTTTCACCGAGGCTCTGCCTCATACATTGTGTTAGTTGTGTGTGTGTGTGTGTGTGTGTGTGTGTGTGTGTGTGTGTGTGTGTGCGTGTGTGAGCGTGTGCGTGTGCGTGTGCGGGTGCGTGTGTTTATGTGTGTGTGTGTGTGTGTGTGTGTGTGTGTGTGTGTGTGTGTGTGTGTGTGTGTGTGTGTGTGTGTGCGTGTGTGGTTGGGGGCTCTGTGCTGTGGCCTCACATTGAGCTGTGAGGCTTTCGGGCAGAAGGCAGGCAGAGTGGTGGGCAAAGAGGAAGTGACACAGCTGTGAGCTGAATGTGTGTGTGTGTGTGTGTGTGTGTGTGTGTGTGTGTGTGTGTGTGTGTGTGTGTGTGTGTGTGTGTGTGTGTGTGTGTGTGTGTGTGTGTGTGTGTACACTTCCCCTAATGATTAAGGACAGTTGGCCATTACATAAGGATCTCTTTAAAGGCCATTTGAGAATGAAAATTCTGAAGCTTCACAAGCAACCCTGTGTGCTTCTGTGTGCATGTATGTTTGAGTATGCACGTGTGTATGTTAATGTGGGTGTATTTGACTGTGCATGTGTGTATGTTTGTGTGTGTCTGAGTGGGGAAACATATATTTGTCAGGACATATTTGTTGATTTGTGTATTTGAGTGTGAACCCGTGTATAATGCCTCAAGTGAAATGAGCAGCACTGAACTGTATAGACAGACAAGGAGAAAAAGAGGAAAAGAGCAGAGCGAGGGGACTGGGGGCTTGGGGGAGGAGGAAAACTCTCTTGCACAGATCCGACACTGACCTGGCAAAACCGCACCACTTCTGAGCCTGAGCCGGACATGTTCTTCCAGAATCGACTCCTATCTGGGGACATGCCCTTGGATCTGTCTGAAGCAAAGCCACTCTTCCAGCTCTCTCCCTCCACCCCAGCACCCCATAGCAGAAGTGGCCCTCAATGTTTCCTGTGGAGAGGAAGAGGTAACTGGCGTGTTTGCCCCTCTCAGCTGTTTTCTGCGTTTGTGCTCTTACTCGCCCTGCCTGAGTCACATGGACAGTCCTGAGCCCGGGGCTGACATGGAGCCCTGTGTGTGTGAATGGCAGTGCAGCGGCTCGACCACAAAGCCTCGGAGCTCCACGTTTCAGCTGTGTGTGGCAAACTCGAAGAGCTCAGGCAAGGAGCAGAGGAGCTGGAGGAGGAGAGTCTAGAGCTTTATGAGCTTGGCTTTCATATTATTCTGCTATTTTCTGTGTTTCTACCTGTATTTCTCTTTGAAACACACACACACACACACACACACACACACACACACACGCACACACACACGCACACACACACACACACACACGCACAGTACACACTCACACGCACACACACAAGCATATACACACACACTTCTTGTGTACTATTCTCGTCTCACACAAACAAGCTCACACATAGCCCTGCAGTGAGTGGATACATACACACTCATATACACACAGACACACACACACACACACACACACACACACGCTCACATACACATACACACACACAGACACACACACACCCGCACAGTGTACAGTAGGGATTTGCTGGTCAGTGGCTGCTGAATGGCTGGACTAACTCTTTTCACTGTCCAGATATATTCTGGGAGCCACTGCTGACAAAGACGTTCTTTTGTGTGATGGAAACAAGGGTACCAGGCCAGACAGCATCCCCAGCTTCAGCAGTTTAGCCAGGGCCACAGTCAAGTAACCAGCCACACCACTGATTCTGTGCACTGACTGAGCCAAGGCTAGCATGATTACTGAAGACTACATACAATTTAGCAACATTTAGCAATTATAACAGTGTATCTAAATGCTAATATTGATGCTGATAATGCCCAATCAACATTTAAGATCTCATAGTAATTTGTGTTGTGTCTGTTTACCATCTCTCATAATTATAAAAATGTTTAATGCCCTTCAGTTGGTTTGCAGCCACGCAGCTGGCAAGAGCTAGCAAATCAGACCTGATCGTAAATGCAACAGCAAAGGTGTGGTTGATCACATCAAAATACAGTTTTTTACAATCATTTTCACACTTGTCTTAAAACCATGTCCACTTTTTCAAAAATCTTCACAGTGTGCTTTACAAACATGCAGTCAGTTAACAAACATCAGTTAACCTTTTATGCAATATGCCCTACATGCACCACAATGCAAAACATTTCATTCAGCCAAAACTATAGCAAATGCTCTCACCCAGCAAGACTACTTTGTCCCTCAAAGTACAATGGACTAAAAAACAGAAACAAGCAGAAGCATTGCAGAAATGCATATATTATGTGTTCCTGTATCCTATTTTTTTTTTTTACATCATTCTTCATGACAGATCTATGGTAAAATGTCTGTGAAAGACATAAAGTGTGAAGATGCTCTTCATTTCCGGTAGAGTGAAACAGTACAGTGAATCAACAACACAAGATACTACCCCTAGTATCACCTGTCTACTGCAGTCCTAATGCTGATCCATTGTGTCCTCTGTACATGGAATCAACTTTTTATGAGCCTCACATTTGATGCAACATCCTCCCTTGCCTTGGATCTTTAGAAACAAATATTTAGCATATCCTATCCACCCCTACTATTTCCCACGCCCCACAAATACACCAACGATCAAGACACCAAGGACAAATTGTCACTACATCTATACATGTATATACATGCATATTTCAGTGCATTTTTGTATAGATGGTAACTAGGCCACAAACAAAAAAATATTTCTTAGCTAAAAGCAGAATAGTCTTGTTTCAAGTGTATAGTTTCACTTGTCTGTGAAAATACAATATATTTTCATCTACGGTGAGAGAGGCAGTTTAGTTCACATAGTCTACTGATGTGTGTGGTGTTTCGAAAAAGTGAACTCTGAGCACTGACACAAGCGTCAAAACAATAAAAAACTGTAATAATGAACAATTACACATACTATAATCTGAAGAGCTCATATACTCTAGACAGACAGATACTGAGTTAAGCAATCATGCTAAAGGCATATGTGTGGACGTGTGCTTTACACGCTCTGGGAGTGCTGAACCGCAAGTGAAACATGTCAACCGTGATGCTCCACATAACAGCCCCTCAACGAGTGGTTCGCTCCGCCGAGCCGGACCCATGAGAGATCAGCATTACATGCACACGAGTAAAGCCAACTCCCGGTGCTCACCAGAACCGCCCCTGTAGCTGTCTCTCCACAGAGCACAGAACGCAATGCTTGAAATACACACAGCCAAGGACAGCTGTGCACAAGGGCTACAAAACGTGTTCATCTGCAACAGAATACGTCTGGTATGAAAAAAATAAAGCAGTAATTCGAGTTTTATATTCATGTCATTTTTTTCTATGCAGGCCCTTGTAAAAAGGTGGCAACAATGGTTTGGCTTAAAGGATGACGTCTGAAGGGTGACTGAGGGCATAAAGCTGAGTGCTTCAATTGTAATAAGTAATCTGACTAAATAAGCACTCTTTATATTCCTCTGACTACTTTAGCTCTGCGTTGGAAATAATCAGTTCACCTTGTGTGTGTCTGTGTGTGTGTGTGTGTGCACGCATGTATCTTTGTGTGAGTGGATGTAAATGTGTGTGAGAGAGAGACACTGTGTGTGTGTGTGTGTGTGTGTGTGTGTGTGTGTGTGTGTGTGTGTGTGTGTGTGTGTGTGTGTGTGTGTGTGTGTGTGTGTGTGTGTGTGAAATGCTTCAATTGTAATAAGGAATCTGAATAAATAAGCACTCTTTATATTCCTGACTACTTTAGCTCTGCGTTGGAAATAATCAGTTCACCTTGTGTGTGTGTGTGTGTGTGTGTGTGTGTGTGTGTGTGCACGCATGTATGTTTGTGTGAGTGGATGTACATGTGTGTGAGAGAGAGACACTGAGTGTGTGTGTGTGTGTGTGTGTGTGTGTGTGTGTGTGTGTGTGTGTGTGTGTGTGTGTGTGTGTGTGTGTGTGTGAAATGCTTCAATTGTAATAAGTAATCTGAATAAATAAGCACTCTTTATATTCCTGACTACTTTAGCTCTGCGTTGGAAATAATCAGTTCACCATGTGTGTGTGTGTGTGTGTGTGCACGCATGTATGTTTGTGTGAGTGGATGTACTTGTGTGTGAGAGAGAGACACTGAGTGTGTGAGTGTGTGTGTGTGTGTGTGTGTGTGTGTGTGTGTGTGTGTGTGTGTGTGTGTGTGTGTGTGTGCACGCATGAGCATCTACTACATGTCTGAATGTAGGGCAAGGTTAGGGCAATTCTAATCCAATACACTTTTTGTCAAAACAGAGGAAGTTTAATACTTTAAATTTACATTCCTCTGGGTCACATAATAGCCTTTACCATTTCCTTCAATCCTTTTAATGGATGCAACTGATAATTACCTCAATTATGTTTCTAACAGCAAATTGTGGAGATATCGCGACCACCCAGTATTCCTCAGTATAACTCACACTGAGAGTCTCCACACTATAACTGCAGGATCCTGTCATTGAATCAGAGACGGAATGGGTTCAAACAATCTGCCGGTGGAGTTCTGGCACAGGCCGTGATTATAGGTGTAAATTTAAACTGTATGGCTGAGAGAGAGCAGTTTTGGATCGGGAGGCAGAACAGCACACAGCCCCACCGCTGGTCTGGGCCCTCGACCAGCCCGCCGGCACCTCCCCTCAGAGCTCCACACCACACCGCCCCCCCCCCCTATAAATACAGACCTTGAGGTTCCAGGCAGTTTAAAAATACATATAACTGACTACGAGTCTCACAGGATTATGGCTCCATGGCTCTCTCCCTCTCTCTTTCTCTTTCTCTTTCTCTCATTCCCTCCCTCCTTTTCTTTTCTTTTGGACTCCTCTCGACAATGGCCCTTTTTGTTTCACGACAATAATAACGATTCTAATATTCTCCCCACCAAACTCGGGAGGGGGGTGGTGGTGGATAAGGACTTAGGATGAGTACCCCCCCCCCCCCCCCCACACACACACACACACACATACACCACTGCCACCCTCTCAAGCACTAAATACTGAATGGGAAAGACCTAATCTAGGCCTTTGTGTCGGTTTCGCATCAATGTCACTTTGTGCATTTTGTGAAAGCACGTAGATAATGTGAATGGGGTTAAATTTGTTGACGTTCATAGAGGTCGGTGAGTTAGATGACTGGTATTTCTCTTTCTGGGGTAACATTTTGGCAAAGAACTCTTCAAGAGTCTATGACCTGTAAACAACTTGGGAGCTAATGTCTTGATATCTGTGTTGTGAAAGAATTTTTTATATAAAAGGAGTTGATTAAGGATTGTCAGTACAAAGTTTGTGTGTGTGTTGGCTTTGTGTGGGAGTAGAATGGGGATGGGGAAGGCGTTACCACTGCATGTGTATTAACTTTACCCAGAAAAACACTGAAAGGGTTTTGTGTTCCTGTGAAGATATCTTTGTGTGAGATATGTATGCTCTTTTCTGAGACAGTACAACAGAACAGTGTCTGTATGTGTGCATGGATGTGTATGCCTGTGTGTGTGTGTGTGTGTGTGTGTGTGTGTGTTTGTGTGTGTGTGGGTATGTATGTGGGTATGGATGTGGATGTGTGTGTGTGTGTGTGTGTGTGTGTGTGTGTGTGTGTTAGATTTGTAGGCTGTATTTTGCATGACAATACCCCATGGGTGACAATCACACGTCATGTGAATTTTCCGCAGTCGCATAGATGTAAGATCGTAGGGGAGCTTCTTAAATCCTCTCTCTCAATATTTTTAAAGACTCTGTCTCCTCCACCACATACAGACAAAGGCCAAGAGGCCTAAAGGTCACATCGCTCTCAGAGGATCATAGTTTATTCACACACAGTGCTGGGTATAAGGATTAATTTAGACTTACACACTCTTCCTCTCACTTCTACAGTTATATTAAACACCTTGCCTGCATGAAACACTAAACTCTACACATTAGAGATATTCAGAAGCAAGAACACCAAAATTACCCTGGGTTCATGAACTTGAAATTGAATGGTTGCTGCCATCTAGTGGTGGACTGTGAAGGATGTGGTTGAAGAGGTGGCGTTCGGTTTGGCAGGCTTGATAGGTCTGTGAAGCTAAGTGCTGAGAGAAGGCTTATAGTGACCTCAGTGGGAAGGTCACCTGCAGTCATGGGAGGATGACAAAGGACTCCAAACTACCTGCACTGAGTAGCAATACAAACACAGTAAGGTTGCATTGTTCATCATATCCTAAAGCACTGTGTGATGCAGTATTTTCATCGTTTGGGCCGTAAGGGATGTATTCCAGATCAAAGGCAAATCTAATACAATAAAATTGAATATAATAGAATAGTAAAGTTAATTTAATGTATAATTTTACAGGTTTGCTTTCATGCAACCATTCTACTCGCAATAAGCATTCACTGGATTATTAGGTTTTTTTTACATAACTGGTTCAAAACTGAGCCCTCACATTTAATCTAACAGCAGCAATCCCATATTCATCCTGCTCAGTCACATTCTACCACTAGAGGGTAGTAGAGTTCTATTTTCTGAACGTTGGCAAGCCAGAGTGTCATGGAGATGTGCAACTATTGGAATGGTTTCTTTGCCTGCTATCAATGAGTTGCTCTGATCTATCATTCCACAACAACACAAGTTAAAATGTCTAAAATGTTAAGAGGTGCAACAATAACATTAGCTAAGGTGCATTTTAATTAATTGCAAAGAGCTTCATTGGCATAAAAAATTACTTTTTCACAAAAACCCAATTTTCACTGTATTTGGCCCTGGCCCTAAATGACCAGCTAACATCATTTTCGTAATCATATCATCAGAACAGGGGAAAGTGTGAACGAGTATAAGTCAGGTAAAATCACTCTATCATGCTGATTGGATTATAAGAGCAGATTGATTGAGATATATTACAGTGCAGGCACGCGGAGGCTGTGTCTCGGCCGTATGGCATGACTCGAGGGGGACTGCAAGAACCTGTAATTATGACATGTAATGCATGTTGCCATTTTGTTGGGAAACTGTGTATGTTCTGCAAATCACAGTTGGACATCCCCATGCTCTGTCTCTTACTTATTCTCTTTGTAGATATGAGACTCGCTACGTAGCTCTCTCTACGTAGCTCTCTCTCTCTCTCTCTTTGTGTGTGTGTGTGTCAGTATGTGCGCGACACATGGGCGGAGTCCCTGCTCTGTAAAAGCACACAAAATTACTTCCATTTGTGCTTGAGAGGTCTCTGCCCAGCCTGAGTTTCCTTTTCTCCCTCCCTCTTTCCCTCTATTCCCTCGCTCTCCCTCTCTCTCAATCCTTCCCTGTCTCTCTCTCTTTTTCTCACTCACTCTCTCTCTCCATCTCTCTTTATTCCTTCTCTCTCACCCTCTATCCATCCCTCCCTATCTCTCTCTCTTTTCCTCTCTCCGTCCTCCCTCCAGATAAAAGGCTCCTTTTGGGCGGTAATTATCCGTCTCCGTAGGCTGATACTCTCGGCACAGTGAAACACACCCCTTTCCTGTCTGATGCGGCAGTCTGAATTAGAGCCTGAGCCTCCACCACTGTCGTCACGACACCACGACCATACCGACCACACCGCCTCAACGGAAACATCATTACCATGGCAACAATCCTCTCTTGTAGCAACTGTACTACTGTCGAGATCAGTCATCATGGCTCTAAAATAGCCACTACCTCCACTATCACAACTGAGCTACTAGCACCATCACCATCAGAATGCCAAGTAGAATATCGTGACAAGACTGAAGAAACTGAAGGGGGAAAAGATTGTTGAGCCCTCTAAAAACAGTTGCATCATGGCTGACTGATTTTTAACAGTCTTTATTTATGACATCCAGAGGGACATTATGGGCAGTTCCTCGGAGTCACTAAAGTGGTGATTTCAATTAAATTCAATTCAATTTTATTTATATAGCACCAATGGAAATAGTCTCAAGGCTCAAGTAGTGGTTGAGGAACAGCTTAGTGGGTATACAATGTATTCAATGTAATGCCAGCACACAAATACAATGGTACAAGGGTTGCAATATACTCATAGGGTTCCTATTAATAGAATGAGCGGATGGTTGTGATCATATGAGCAGAGAAATAGGTAGTTAGGCTGGAAATACGAATGTGTGTGTGATGCATTGTAAGCAATGACTATTAGAACTTTGAATGCAATTGTTAGATGGGAATGGGTAGCAGGAAGCAGGGGACAGCAACACCTTGCAGTGGAGAGAGTGTAACATGAGAGGGGAGAGAGAAGACATGATGAGAGAATGGAATTAGGTACTCTTAATAGATTATCGTATATGTAGACATATTTATAATGGTGGAGAACAGTGGTCTCGGCCATCGGTGTTGGAGGCAGTCCTACTGTAGAGAGAGAAGAGAGGCAAGTTAGTACATACATTTAAAATAACATGGTACATTACGCAGACATCAGAGGGATGTCAGACAAAAGAGGGAGACGTTGTATGATATGACACATGAGAGGTCCTTGGCAGCATAACCAAGGGATGGTGAACCTTGGTCCAACACCACCATGAGGATGGTCTGGAGCTGGCTATCAGGCCGGTCACAGAGAGGCAACTGCAAAGGCAGCCCTTTCCACTACAGGCTCTGCAATGAGTGTTGGACCTCCGCTCGATAGAAAAAGGTTCTGCCTCTTACCAGAGTTCTTGATGGCAGAACGAATTAATCTTGAATGAAGTCCGGAGCTAGGCCGTTCAGGGCTTCGAATGTTAGAAGGAGTATTTTGAAATTGATTCTACTTTTTACAAGGAGCAAGTGAAGACAAGCGAGAACAGGAGAAATGTGTTTGTATTTTTTAGTTCTATTAAGTGTACAAGCAGCTGCATTTTGTATCAGAGCCTAATGGCAACATGTACAAAGCGAAGAGAACCAGTACAGTACAGATCGCCGGGGGTCCCCAATAATTTACTTTCATATGATTAGACGATTCATTATGGACATGTACAAACTGACGACAGCCAGAGGTAAGACAGGCAAATGCATGACCTTTAATGCCTACACAGTACTCTAATGGATTGGGAGAGGGGAGAAGGTTGTTGCACCATTTTGCACCAGTCTTTGAGTGGTTTGTTTAAGTGCTTCAAGTCTGGTCAGTATACCATTGGGCTTACCATGGGGATTTCTTATCTTCTTCTAAAGTGGTGCAATGGAATCTAGTGTTGAGTTTAGTACATTTATGACAATGTTTGTTAGTAGGTCAACGTGGGTTGGGTTTGTGGAGGAGCCTTACTCTACTGAAGTCAGAACCGGACCAAGAGCAGATGGAATTTTTATAACAAAGTCTGCTGTAGTCCTGTTATGTAAGCAATGGCTATAGTGAATTGAGTTTGGTAGCACATAATATAATAATAATAATAATAATAATAATAATAAAGTGATGGTCTGTTAGGGTAGGGTGTTGTGGCAGGACTGTTAAGTGTTCACCTGTTATGTTATATGTTAATACTGGGTCAATAGTATGGATATATTCACATTTTGAGAAAAAACAATACAGTCAATCAGAGATTGTATTGCTATTCTAAGACTATCATTTAAATCAATCCCCTTTGGCACAGATGATCTATCTAGGTCTCCTAGGGTCCTTTACCAGGATGTACTAAGGATCTCTAAGGATCTTGACTAGGTCCTCCTCTCTATTTATATGTTTTTGTGTGTTTATTTGTCATTGGATTATTTTAAGTAGAAGCTGCAGGGTGGTCAGTTATACATTTGAAATTATGAGAGCATTTGAGTAAGCAAGGGGATCAAAAAGTGCCTGATTGAGCTTTGCATATCTAATGTTAGTATTGCCATCACTGGGCCTACATCGCAAGTAGTAAAATGAAAGAAACAAAAGTGTTTGTTCTCTACAATTACTTTATGAGAGGTGGCATCAGAACGCCCCCCGCACACATCACGCAGCGGAAACGCATGCCGCACGACTTGGTCACTGGATTCAGTGTAGCCAACAACGTCCGTCTGTGTCTGGGCGTAACGCGCAGGCGCTGTACCAGTGCCTGCTTTTGAGGCCAGTGCGGCAGGAAAACCGCAGGGAGAGACAGAGATTTCAGGGAGGAGGACAGTTAGAAAGTTAAAGAAGAGAGAAATCTCCAACATGGAAGACGAGGAGTATTCCAGTCGCCCACAGTGTTCGACCATATGGAATTCGGCGACCCCTCATATGACAAACGAGGAAGTTTGATTGACATTTCGATATTGTAACATCCTTGGCAACCTGAGGATAATGTCAGGGAATGGATGAAGAACTACTGCGGATGACTGGATTAAGTCACTGGACTGAGTACTAACGCGAACACATGGAGATACCGCTCAATAATATGTTCAACGTTTCACCGCCACACATGTAACTGACGCACGTTGCTCTAATTGTGCTAAACTCTATCCGACAGAAGACCCACGAACATTAATGTTAATGAAGAGAACATTTTGCGCATAGAGTTCTCTGGAATGTCCTCGTCATCCATCAGTATCGTTTCATAGTTCACCGTCAGCCTTGGGGAAGAGGAATAGCTCCAGTTAGATGCCAGGATGGGTGATGCAGTGGATAACAAGGAGACTAAAAGGACATTCATCGTGCCGGCCATAAAATCTTTTGATCACTATGATTTCACAAGGGCTAAAATATCTTGTAGTTTAGCATGGCTCGTTGCCAAAGCCTTTGGGTCAGGTAGGTGGCGCATTTTCTTGTTTTTATTTTGCCATGTATACATTTATATTTGAGTAACATACGCTACGTACGAGTTATAACGCATGGTTTAGAATTAGAGGACATTCTACTTTATAACCCATGTTGATAGAAGTGAAGGTAACGTGATAACAAGTGATATTGACTCCTGTCAGTTACCTTGGCGTCAGCATCCAGGGAATGACATAAAATCATCTAAACTCTTAGTAAGTAAGTTGTTTTACGTATCATGATCAATGTCACGTATTTGTCCCGAGGTCGCTCGACTATTCAAACAGATTATTTGACTAACTGTTGCGCGTTTCCTCTCAAGCAATCCCTTTGAAACATGGCTGAATCGGGTTCTCTAATAGATCCCGTAGGGCTTGTTTCATCTCCAGATACTTGCATTAACAGTAACAACAGCCCCATTAATGAGAGCTATAATGCTTTAATCATCCAAAAACGAGTTTAAATTCCACTGTTGGACAGAAAGAAGGGCCTATTTTAAG
This sequence comes from Clupea harengus, assembly GCF_900700415.2. Taxonomy (NCBI): domain Eukaryota; kingdom Metazoa; phylum Chordata; class Actinopteri; order Clupeiformes; family Clupeidae; genus Clupea; species Clupea harengus. Next base: position 17,839,997 of record NC_045173.1, on the reverse strand, counting down.
GGTCCTTTAAGAAGCACAATTATGTATTCGCCTGCTTTACTGTGTATCGTAAATATCAAATACAAACTATTTTTTACCAACTACTAATTACCAACTAAAACCTTTATCGCTGCTATGTAAACATGTCATCGTCATATTATATAATCCATACTCCACATGCTTCTGGCACTCTAATGTGAAATTAGATGCCTCAGTAGTGTCACCATCTCCTGCCTCCCCGGTATTTCACTATGGTTACTACCGCTCTCCGAATGCCAAGCAGTTGTTTTTAGACTAATTACAGTCACTTTATTGCCGTTACTGTAGTTATTCTCCGAACTGGTGTCATCGCCTTGTGATTATATGGATTATGTGCTTCACAGAAGGCTGTCTACATGTGTAGTACAGAACAGGAAGGAAAATGACAGTACTATGTTAAAATTCCCTTCTCTGTCTGCACTTAATGTTGCCAATTTAAAAAGCCTAGAGAGATGTCTAAACTGGAAGGTTGTGTGTACAGTAAAACCATATGAATACCACTACAGTAGTAATAGTCTGGCTTTGATCTCTGCTAGGTCAATTCAAGCACTTAATTAATTCTTTTAACAGGCCTACTTCCTTTCTCTCCAAGAGTACCATTTGATACTCTCAGGAATGAATAAGCCTGTGAAGAGAGAGAGAGAGAGAGAGAGAGAGAGAGAGAGAGAGAAAGAGAGGCTGGCGCTCAGAAGGAAATTGAAGTTAGCTACAGAGGCCTCCAGTGGTTTGCAGGCCAGGCCACAACAGTGGAGTCCCACAAGGCCGTCTGTAAAAGGGACGTGACTTTGGAGAGGAGCTGCTGGCACCAGACGCACGGTGAAGTCATCGCAGAGGTTAGATGTGCTTCCCACTGCTTACTCTCCCGTTGCTTGCGTCAGCCTCGGCTCGTGTGCTTGGTGTGCACAGCGCAGGACAGGCTTGCGTCCATAATTATGGGTTAGTATGTTTGTAGACCCTGGTGTGTAGTTTGTAGAGCCCAAATTGGTACAAGATGAGTTTCAAACAATATAGTCACACTGATGAATGCATTGCATCGCTGTTGGAAGTTGGTGATGGTGTTTGTTCACACCACCAGTGACCCATATTCCTGGAGGGGACGGGAGAGCATGTCATGTCTGCGTCTTGACTGCATGTCTCTTTGGGTGTTTGAAATCCCTCCTCAGCAAAATAGACCCGGAAGTGGGGGAGGCACAGGAAAGGAAAGGCCCTGGAACACAGAGCCGCCTCAGCTTTTCAAAATGGAGACTCCTGAGCCAACCTAGTGTAGTGTCTCTGGACAGTGCTGGAGTGCATTAGAGACCCTCTAATGCAACAAACAGCTGTCGTAAATAGCTCCCACTACACAGACAGGCAGACATCTTTTTTTTCTTCTTTTTATCCATTCTCTCTCCCTCTCCCTCTCCCTCTCCCTCACCCTCACTCTTAACATCTGTGGCGTGGTAGGAATACCAAAGACTGACAGCATTTGTCTCCGTTACATCAGAGCAGCCTGAGGAGATCATGCCACAGTATCAGCAGCTTACTGCATGTGACTCACCACTAACTGTGAGAGCTCTTGTCAATTTGGTTTTGTTTACTTTTATCACTGTAATAGCTCGCCTTTTGACACAGTTATGGCGGCACCATAGCTGTGACACTATCAAAGGAAGGATGTTATTATACAAACTGACAGTATTGGTTCTTCCAAGAGTAAAAACATATAATTATTATCAATTAATCTGTGTAATGAGGACATCAAAATTCCCTTTCTTTCCTGTTTTATGTAGCTTTGAGTTTACCCTATGCACAGTTATTAAATGATTACTTGAGGCCACAAATTCTCCCGTAATGATTCAGAGCTATAAATCATGACATTACAGACAACATTTTCCCCCAGCACAATAGCACTCCTCTGGCGTGCTCAGGCTCTCCTGTGAGAGCAGTTTCCTGCTTTCTTTCCTCTTTCATGGCTGACACAGAGGGAAAAAAAGCTGGGACTTGTGACATAGGGAGCGAACCACTGTTTTGACCCGCCGAAAGAGGCCCATTGTCCAGGAGATAGGTGCTGCTCCGCCCTGCCTCTCCAGTAGCCTTGTGGGAAATGCTATTATTGGGTGGAAAACATGCGTACCATCAAGATAAATCTAGTAGGCAGCCCATCGTCAGCTGAGTTCTACCCCCTGTGATAAATAGTGGGCAGGAAATGAAGTGTATAAATGCTGTGTGTGTGTGTGTGTGTGTGTGTGTGTGTGTGTGTTTGTGTGTGTGTTTGTGTGTGTTTGTGTGTTTGTGTATCTGACTTCATGTATGTTCATAGGCTGTTGCCTGGGTGGATTTTACTGCCATCAATTAGCAATTGCAGAAAGGTGAGAGAGATATTGACGTTCTGTGCAGTAATACTGAGTAATGGCTCGATAATGGTGGTCCGTGTGGGAAAAAAAAGAAAATGTGTTGAGGACGTCAGTGGTGCTAGAGCCGTCACAGAGGGTCTATCAAAAGAGACTTGTCAGTGTTGGTGATGAACAACAAGTGAGGATGTGACGGCTGCACCGTCATGGAAGGTTTCTGGAAGGTTGGATCACACAGCGCCTTTAAGGCACGTGTTTCCTGTTGCAGGGGAGCTTGCAGACATGCACACGAGGAGATGGGAAACGACCCCAGGAGAGCAAACATCTGAGCTCAACCATCCCCCCCCCACACACACACACTCACACTCACACGCCATTACCCACAACTCTCTCCACAGTCTCAGCCTCCTCTGGGTCATCTGATCCAGGTGGCAGAGGGAAGAGATCAGTTCAACAAGTCCAACCAATGCAGACTTGTCCATTTACTCCGCATGTGTCTGTGTGGGTTACTGTAGCTGACTGTGCAGAACAAAGAGCATTCAGCTATTTTAGAGAGGTTCTGCAAATCAGATTAACAGAGCACAGTAATGAGATTATGAGGAAAAACAGTGACTCCCAGTCACACACTCCTTGCCCAACTTGTGGTCTCATTCATCTCTAGCAGTGATGTGTGTGTGTGCGTGTGTGTATGTGTGTATGCCCGTGCATGAGAACTGGGACTAGAAAAAGTCTCACTCCTGCCAAGCTGTGTGTGTTAGAAAGAGAGAGTTTGTGCTTGTGTGAATCTGTGTGTGGGCGTCTGTGTGTCGAGTAAGTAAAAGCGCGCTTGTGCTACTGGGCATCCCTGCTGTTAGCGTGATGAAAGCATTGGCCGGAGCTGAACTTGTAGCACACCAACATGTGGCACTGACATGCACTCGTGATCCTTCGATCTTCAAAATGTCCCCAACAACTTTAACTTCAAACAAATACAACTGAACACAATAAGCCTGCTGCCATGCCATCAGCCAGTTCATAACTATGAGGGAGGCCCCCACCCAGCCACTGTGGCCCTCACGTGGCCACTGACCTGTTTTCATGTGCCTGATGTGGTCTCCCTGGGCATATCCTGACCTTGTTTATGAAAGCGTGTCTTCGCCTCAACATGTTGATCAGGACCGCAGCAGTAAGCAGCAGAGCACCGCAGCCCTATCACTGAAGGCCCTGTTTGTGTAAAAGACACTTATTTCTCCTCTTATCTTTAATGGCTGTTTAGTAGTTAATTAGCTTAAGAGGTTTCTTACCTGATTAAGGGAGCATTAATCTGGTGACAGTGGCATGGTTGCAGTGAAAGCAGAGGATGCTTTCGCCAACAACAGTGTGGCCCTGTTCCTCTACTGTACATGTTGTTATGATAAGGTAATACGGTGCTCGACAGTCTGATGTAGGTCTCTGTCTCAATAATCTGATGTAGGTTTCTGTCTGAATAATCTAATGTAGGTCTCTATCTCAATAGTCTGATGTAGGTCTCTGTCTCAATAGTCTGATGTAGGTCGCTGTCTCAATCCCTTTAAAATACTCTCAGTAGTTTTACCTGAACAAATGAAAAACAAGTCTTGCATCCAAAGGATATTGGCTACAAATGAGATCAGTTGATATCCCCAATCAATATCTGTCCAGCTGTCTCTCTCATTATCTTGTGTCAGAAGCACCTTCCAGTGGTCATTATGGCACGTTAAGCTTATTTAAAAAAAAATGTCACCTCAGAGCCTCACCTGTGTGTGTGTGTGTGTGTGTGTGTGTGTGTGTGTGTGTGTGTATGAGCAGACAGCATCCCCGAGGACCTGCAGGAGCCCTTCTACAGGGACCAGTATGACCAGGAGCACCTGAAGCCCCCCGTGGCATCCCTGCTGCTGTCGGCCGAGCTCTACTGCCGCGCCGGGAGCCTGATCCTGCGCAGCGACGCCGCCAAGCCGCTGCTGGGACACAATGCCGTCATCCAGGCCCTCGCCACGAGAGGTCTCTACGTCACCGACCAGGAGAAACTTGTCACAGAGAGGGATCTCTGCAACACCCCCATACAGATGGTGAGACATTGTCATTAACATTATCTAAACAAAAAATCTGATACGATAAGTACGCAATGGAGTTTATAGCATCTCGTCCCATTCTGGAGTAAGGGCACAAAGTGACCTGTTTGTCTGTCGTGTTGGTTGTCTTCCCCCACAGTACCCCAATACAAATAGTCAGTGTCAGAGGGGTCTCTAGAATTGGCCCTGGTGTTAACATGAATCACATGTATGACGTCATTAGTATCAGCATTGCAGTGGTTAATGAGGGTTTTCCTATTAGTCAGTGTAATTATGCATGTATGCACTGTATACAGCTTTGCATCTATCCATCCATCCTTTTTCATATGACTGGGAATATCTATAGGTCTTTTGCTTTGAGATTGTGAGTGTGTGTTGTTGTGAGAGCAAGAAACAAATATCTGAGTAAACAGCTCCAGCAAACCACAATTGCCAACATAGCTACTGGTTGGGGCATCTGTGCCCATGTGTGCATGTTGCTAGTAAACTCATAAAACTGGTGCGATTGACGTAATTTGACTTTGCACGTAAAAGCGCTGCTGCTGCTGCTGCTGTTAAATGCTCTGTCTTTGCCCGTCTGTACAACTCCCTCACTGTTAGTGTCAGAGTGTTAGAGTCTCTGTGTGTTTTAGGTCAGTGGAAGCTGTATTTTGATGAAGTCGTGCTGTGCGTAGTCTAGTGGCCTTTCCTCGGTTGGCTGGAGGCTGTAAGGCTGTGCTTATGAGTGCTGGTCAGGGCTGGTGTGTTAGGGGGAAGCTGCAGGGAGCGCATTGCAGTGCCTCACCCATCTTCCTCTCTCTCTCTCTCTCTGTCTCTATCTCTCTCTCTCTTTCTCTCCCTCTCTTTCACTCTCTTTCTCTCTCTCTCTCTCTCTTTCTCTCCCTCTCTTTCACTCTCTTTCTCTCTCCTGCTCTCCCTATTTTCCCTCACACCGTAGTTCTTTCTATCTCACCGTATGACTCTTTTTTTACGGTTAAGCTCCCTCTGTCTGAATTACTCTGGTTTTATTTTCCACATATCTCACGCTCTCTCTCTCTCTCTCTCTCCTTTTCTCTCACTCTCTGTCTCTCTCCTTCTCTCTCTCTCTCTCTCTCTGCGTCTCTCAGCCTTTCTCTCTATGCTTTCCTTCTCTATTTCACATTTCACTATGAATCTCACTCCGTATCTCTGCCATTTTTCTCTCTCTTTCTCTCTTTTTCAGCAGTAGGAGACTCACACAGTCCCATGGGTCTCCTCAGAAAAGACAGGAGTGATTCTCCCCTTTGAATTTTTAATGGGAGCACATTTTTAGGGACCCCATCAGTCAAGCGACACCATAACACACGCACACACACGCTCTCACACAATCACACACTCCCTCATACCCACACACCCATATTCATACATTTTGTGCACATACAGTCACACACTCACACAGACAAAGGTTTATAGAGGGATTTTATGAATGAGCTGCAAATGTCATCTGATCTTCATGTTGAGGATATAAGAGTAATACGTAACTCTTGAAACTACACCTTGAAAACTGCACCCACTGCAGTGCTCTAGAATCTGGCGTTGCAGGGAGGCATTGATTAAGCACAGTGGAAATGCACCTGCACAGCTGGGCAAGGAACAAAGACTTGACCTTCATCTCCCTACCAGTCTGCCGACACACTAACCCAGCCAGACTGCCCCACAGTCTCTCTCTCACACACACACACACACACACACACACACACACACACACACACACACACACACACACATTCACATGCATTCACTTACATACACACACATTCACATACATACCCACACACACTTGCACATGCACTCACACACACATACATACACCCACCCACGTCTGTCCCAGCATGACGTCACACACACACACACATTGGCACTGGAGAGAGGTAATGCGGCAGAGAGTAGAGCCGGCCGCACCATCTTACATGCAGATTTTTGGGTTGTGACTGGCTTGTGTCTGTATATGCAGATGGAGGGAGACACACACACACGTACACACACACACACTTACACACACACATACACAGAGGGGTAGGCATTCCGGAGCTCAGGTTTTCCGTTATTTAGTGCAAGTGGTAGAAATGTGATGACCTCAGAGATTTTGGCGGGCTGCTGTTTGGCCAGGTGCCAGGTGGAGGGGAAAAATGATGGTGTGTCAGTTTGAGGTGTGTGTGTGTGTGTGAGAGAGAGATGGAGAGATAGAGAGAGAGAGAGAGAGAGTGTGTGTGAGAGAGAGATAGAGAGAGAAGTGTGAATATATGTGTGTGTGTGCCAATGTGAGTGTGTGTCTTTGTGAATGTGTATATGTGTGTGGGTGTGTGTGTATGCGCTGCGGTATCGCAGAAGGCGGAGTCTGCTGTGCGCAAGAACAGACATGCAATGAGGACGTCCACCCTATTACCCCCCCCCCATTTCAGTTTGTGCTGGCAGATATGGGGAAGAAGGGCACTATAAATCTCTCTCTCTGTCTTTTTATCTCTCTCTCTCTCTCTCTCTCTCTCTTTGTATCTCTCTCTCTCTCTTTGTATCTCTCTCTCTCCAACTCTCCCTCAGTTTCCTACTTCTCTCTCTTCTCTCCTTCTCTTCTCTTTGCTCATGTATCTTTCTCCCTCTTCCTCTATCCTTCATCTTTTTCCTCAGGTTTGTCTCCCTCTGTCTCTCACTCCTTTTCCTTCCCTAACTAACTCTCTGTCTCTCTCTTGTCTCTCTCTTTCTGTCAGTGTTACTTACTAAGTCATAGTGGAGGCACCCCATCCTTCCCTGTGGCATTAGCTCGACAGACAGACAGACAGACAGACAGGGCTAATTGTTTTTTTGTACTCAGGCCACTGAGAGTCTCTAAGACAGCTCTGGTGCGTTGCTTTCATTACAAACCTGTGCGACACATTTATCTGGTCACAGCACGCTTTTAAAAGAGCCACTTCACTCCAGGGTGAGGTCTGTACGGATGCACTGTCAGGCTTCCCTGTGTTCACACATACACACACACACACACACACACACACACACACACACACACACAGATAGCTCCGTCCTTCTGCATGTGATTTTGTGCTGTGTGCTGTGCTGTACAACAAGGCGAAGTTAACCTTTCAGAATATGGTCAGAATTGACAGGTTAAGATGCTTGAGATGCTTTGCAGGGGGCTTTGGTAGGTATACAGCTGCCTGTTTAAAAGAATTAGAAGACTTGTGGTTCTCTCATATACAGTAAGTTAAAGTTGGTCCCCCAGATGATAAGAAAAAGCAACAACTGCAGACATTATACTATACATCCATGTAGGAGCCAAGTTAAATGAATAACAGTTAACATGTTAAAATGAGAAACTGTGGCTGGCCCATATTGAGTGCAGTGTGTTTCTCATGATTAGCGCGACTTCAAAGAAATTGCTGATCTCTGCCAAGATCTTTTTTTCTCACAGTGAGTGGCCACTATCGAGCTGCCATGTGTTTTCCATTTACATTATGCTGTTTATATGGCCTTTGATTTAAAGCCTGATTAGGCCTTTGTTTGGGTAACGAGGGGTCCTCAGGTTCCCTTATTCCTGAGCTGCTCTTTTTGTAGTTTCCAGGTCCATCTACCCTTACAACACCATTAACTGCCACAGTCAGCTAGACAGTGAAATGGAAATGTAATTAAAATAGTCTTTTCAGCAGAGAAACAGCCCTCTGTGTCTCTGTGGTCTGTCCACAGTGAGTGTTCACCTAGCCATGTATGTACTATGCCCTGTATGCACGCTGTTGTAAAGACCGAGGGCCATATAAGGACATTGTGTCCCTCGTGAGTCCATCCGTGACATGTCTGTGCAGATGCCTAGACAGCCACACACAAGCAATTATGTCCAAGAGGATTACTCCAGGGCCAGTGGCCTTCAGAAAATCCATTATTTACTATACACAGTGCTGTTTCACAGATGGTAAGAAGTTAAGGAAGATATACTTACTAGTGTTTGTAACGTGTGGAAAGAAGAGTAGTTGGGTGGAGTAATGTTAGTCTGGACTGAAGTCATCCAGTCTCTGCACGCGAGGAAGCCTCTCTGATCTCGCTGGAGTCTTCTTAAGCACTCGCAGTATGTCATTCACACACACATCCCCTCTTAGTGAATCTGAATAAAACATGGAGGGTTTTCCTTTTAACTGAGGAAGCATGCTGTTGAGGAGGATTTGGCACGAACCTTAGCAATGTAAATTGTTTTGGTATCATTTTTATCATATCGTACCGCATGTGAGTACTGTTTATTTGATAGTCAGTTAGGTGATGTGACCGTGAGGTAAAATAATTATTTTAATTATAATCAGGTGCAATTTTACTTATTTTAGGGATCACATCCACATAAACATTGTGTTAAACTACTCGATGGCCAGGCGTTCGTTTACAATAAACCCTTTTCCATAATGTTTATAATAAAAAAGCATAATGTAGTCAGGCCTCTTACTGAACCTGCTCTGTATTGACCAAAAGCCATGCTAAGCTTACAGCTCACCAAACAACACACACACACACACACTTGCCCTGTAAAGGGGCCTTGTTTATTCAGGGCTGCTGAACTGTGTGTGTTTTACCCACATTAAACCAGCACCAGCGTCACACTCTCCCCCAAGTAGAAAACATTACAGCTGCACCCACAGCCAAAGATGTTACGCAGAGTCCACAAGTTCAGAGCAGACAGACACACTGCTGTGAGACCCACATTGCTGCAGTGGATGTGGATTTGCCAGGTGTCTTCTCTGGCCATGGAATGACATGGCCTGGTGCTCCTCAGTGTTTGGTTAGGCTACTTTGTGCTGACTTTGTGAGTCAGTAGTTTTCCAGTTTAAGCTGGGTTTCCTGGATAGGAAGGTTCTGACCAGACGGCCATGCAGCAGTGAGCTTTGCACAGTGGCCTTTACCTCTGGAGATGCACGTCTTAGTGCTAATCAAGCTTTGAGTTTGTCTTCAATTACTGCACCAGCAGTTACACATTTTAAATAGTTACAGCAATTTTAGCTGTTCAGGGTGACATAACCTGTTTCTTTATATCAACACATTAGGCCATGCTAGTGGAGTACAATCAGCCTAGTCCTCTCTGTGTTATGTCCTTAGTAAGATAATACCCATACATGTCCTGTATCATGTTAGCACTTTGTTTTAATGACTGTCGGGTTATTTGAACCTGGGTTTGTTTTGTGTTTTAATTACGAAAATGGAGAAACTTAATCAGCTTAAAGTTTTAAAACCGGTTCTTCAGTCAGTTACACTGTTTTTCTCTATATACACATTAGCGCATGCTAGCGGTCTGTCCTGAGGTCTGGGCCTCTGCATACAGCACTGCACGTATCATCACACTGCAGCATTTTCCCAGCCACGCATGACTGCATGTCTAGCGTGTGCCTTGCAGAGGTCAGTCAGACTGCAAAGTGTCATTAGGCGCTGACATTAATCCAGCCATAGTAGCTTCAGCTTTATACACTCCTTAGCTCCACTGGCCTCCCGCTGATTAAACACATAAGGGGGAAATGGTTCTGTGCGTTTAGGATCATAGTAGTCGATATCAATACTTATTGATACATTTTAAATAGCTATTTTAAAGGTGCAGTTCACTTTTTGAATCCAGTAGACTTTTTGTAAAATTCAGCAAATTGCTCCTCACAATTCTCCATCTGTCAGTCTAGTGTATGCGCTGGAAAAAATGTGTGTGTTTGAGGAGCAGAGTTAGCACCGCAGGGGAGTGGCTGGTTATAGAGGCTGGAGTAATTTGCATATTCATAGATCCGTGAATACTAAACGAGACAAAGGTGCAGAGCTGCATCCAAGACATGTTAAGGCCATGAAGGTATTTTGTTTATAAAAAAAAAATACTTTTGAGGCACAGAGATGAGTTTTTAGTGGGGTTAATCATTTAATTCATTCATAAATCATTTAAGACTTTAATTTAACTACTTTAATATATATATATATTAAAAAAAAAACATTTGAATGTTTTATCATATGGCATTGCAGCTAAGTACCACTTCATTGTAGATTATGGGCTGTTGCTGTAGATTTAGCAGAAGCAGGAGGTGACTGATTACAAGTTGCATGCTCCAGTAGGTGGAAGCAGCTGAAATGATCAAATCCGAGAGTAAGGTCAACAGATGTCGCTGAACGGTCACGTGGTTCATGGACAGGCAAATAGTTCCACACCAGTGATCCCGTCCAGCGATAAATGGGAAATTGACATTATTATTTCAATTGAATTAAATTGAATAACGGGTCTAATGTAGGTGCAGCTGCAACCATTGGAGAGAGATGCCAGCTCCAGGCGCCATTTGCTCCTGGTACTTTATTAAGTTCAACAGCCTAAATCCATTTATGTAGCCAAAGTGCACTCCACAAATTTCACTTTAAACTATGACAACCGCTCATAGTTGTTAAAACTATAAACTTTTGAACTTGATGCAATGCCATATTGAAATAACCAGTTTCATTGAAGTCAACTGGAGTAGTGCTAGTCAGTCTCTAGTTTAGTCAGATCAAACAGGTTCGGTCTTGGTCAAAACTACACAATTTCTAGACAACTGTGCTCTGATCTAGTCAAACCTTTAAAAACTACCATCCTTGTGAGCTCACCTGTTAATCTTCCTTGCTTCTTTCCTAACTGCTCTCATCTTTCACTAGCATTCAACTCTGCTTGTTGTTGTGGAGAGGGCAACCGGGCAATACAGCTGATAAGTGATTGGCTGTTTATGTGTCTCTTGTGGCACACAACATAATCAAGAGATGTGATTGGCTGTTTCTTAGTCAGGGAAAAAGCACGCTCTGGGTTTGTTCATGCAACCGAACTTCATGTATTCATATGTGTTTTTTGTGCTGACAAATTTGCATCTAACCAACCAAATGTATCGAAACTTTTATCTAACAAATGTCTTAATGCAAGTGAGCTATTGTCTATCGCGGCATGTATGGCCCAGTCCTAGTACAGCGTATAGACATATATACCGTTTACATCGAAGTTTCACATGACTGTCCTTCAACTGACCAAGCAAAGTAGTTCACATGTATATACTGTTCATAGTATTTCTACATCGTTTGGTTTTTATCTAACTATATATCTCTACCTATCTATCTACCTATGTATGTATGCATGTGTATGTATGATAATGTATAGTTGCATGTTCTGTATATATGGATTTATTTGTGGCTGCATTCATGTATGGTTGTGTGCATGCATAAGTGTATGCATGTATAGACATGAACAGCTGTGGATTTTCCTTCGATGGGAAACACAAAGATCTAGTAAACTGGTAAACAGAAATAGCTCCTTTATGGGGTTGCTTGGGGCCTGAATGGAGGCTTGTGTACTGAGTGCCGTGTTTGAGTCACAGTCTGTTAGGTTGTGTTTTTGCCTGGGAGTTTCCTAGTGGCTGTGATGCTGCCCTGAGTGTAACATCGCACGTAATTGAAATAACAGCATCATGAGAGAGATTTGGAAAGACAGAAAACCCTTTGTGGAGAGCCAAGCGAGTTTAAAAGGCCATTTCAGTATTTGTCTGCCATTTGTTTTTATACCACTGGCGCTATGTGAATGGGTTTTGAGTTCACAAGCACAGAAGTATGCAAAGGCCATTAGCCTAAAGATAAAATTGTGCACTTTTACTATAGAGCACAGTACCTTAAATAGACATCCTTAGCTACTCCCAAACCCTTTGCAGCCACATTAGTGTGCCTGCAACACTATCCTGCCACAGTAAGTAAAAGGCCTGGAGACTTAGCAAACAGGAAGAGGCGGAGTTTAACCTAGAACAGAGTGGAATGCGATTGGAAAGGCCAGCAGAATGTCAGTCTTTGTGTTGCTCTCTGCTTCCTGTTTCAGTAGAGGAAAAGAAACAGCTCTTTGACTGTCCAAATAAAGCAACTTGACTTTTTAAAAAGTGTCTCTTTTGTTATAACACAGAGGCTGCGGTCGACTAATCACGTTCTAAGTCTTTTTCTAACCACTTTCCTTGACCTTGATGGAAAACGTCATGAGGTCAAGGAAAGAGGTGAAGGAGAATTCATTAAGATTTAGGAAAAGACAATCACAGTGTTAAGAGAATCCGATTGCACTAACACTAGACTACGTAATTATGCAACAGTGGATGTTGCTGACGTGGGTCTTTAAATGTTGCTGCCGCAAGAAATTGTAAGGCAGTAGTCTTTCCTTTCCATAAAGGATGGTCTAGTGTACCCTATGCTAAAGGATATAAGACAGGAATCATTCAAGCACCTTTCCTAAACATTTAGAGAGTTCGACCAGCTTTTATCAGGGCTGCCATTTAGATACTTCCAGGTCATTTATCTCAGTTAGGAACCTTCCTAAGCAAAAAAGACTATTTGACCACAGCCATAGTCTAAATAAAATCATTAGTCCTAAAACATGGACAGGGATTAAATAAGTCCCTTTCAATTGAACAAGATTAAAGATGGCGGGTTTGTTTTGCTTCAGAGCTGCCACCTGGCGATGATTGACACGCTGATGATGGCCTACACGGTGGAGATGGTGAGCGTGGAGCGCGTCCTCTCTTGCGTTCAGCGATACTGTCCGCTCTTCCCAGACGAGGACATTCCCTACGATGCAGAGGATGCTGTGACGATCTGGCTAAACAAGGTTAGTCTCTGCCCCCAACCCCCACTGCCTCCACCCCCAAAAGAGATCCCTTATATCCTGTCCGGCATCAGAAGAATCTTGAGTTTGGTCGAGAGTGTAGCGGGAGGAATTCTGGACTCCCAGGAGGCCACCGCTGGCTGAAGTTTCACTCCCACCAGGTCACTGAGACCAGCTGCTCAGGAAACTGACAGACATGTCTAAGATTCTCCTGTGTCTGTCACACAAGGAAAAGTGACCCTCAGAGATTATTTTAGTTTGGAAACCGTTACACTCAGCTGGTGAACACACTACACTGCTGGTGAACACACTACACTGCACTACACTGCTCATTGGCACGATGACTTGGGTTTAGGCCTCAAAGATAGAGAAAATAATGTTCTTTTAGATATATAAAATTAAATGAAATAAATGCTTAAAGAAAAATTGAGGCGTTTTGTAGATGACTCATGCATATACCAGAAGAGAGTCCACAAATCTATCATCTGGATCAAATCCCGGCCCAGACTTACCAGCCTTATGAATTGAGGCAGCTCATAAATGCCCCATTTAAATCCTGATTTAAACTAATCGTGATTAAAGTTTAGATCTGCTTACAATCATCTGGATTTTATCGCTGTGTTTTTTAAACAGTGGATTTAGGGGATTTGACTTTGGGTTTTAAAAGGATAGCAGCTGAAGGCTGTGGCCTGCAGCCATGGACCACTAGCATCGGCAGGCTCCCAGATAGAGGCTTGGTGCTTGCATGGGTCTGGCAGAACTGCGCCAGATCTGGGCCAGATGATGGCCAGATTTGGGCTAGACCTATTTCCGTAGCTAGCAGCTGTTAGCACTAGCTTTGAGCCCTTTAACCAAACGAGCTTGTCCTTTAACCCATTAGAAATTATATTTCTTGTGCGCTCCACTAGTTTGGGAATTATTTCACAATTAAAAATCATCAGACACTCTGAGCCAAGTTCACACAGTGTTTGAACTTGGCTCAGACTGGCCTCTAGTGAGCCTGATGTAATTTCTCAAATTACACACACATTATCTCCTAACTTACTGAGTGGGAGATTCATTCGCCGATATCATGAAATGCATTGGAATGTTACATGTGCTGTAGGTATAGGGTTGTCTCTTATTCTCTGTAGGGAGTGGGGAGGGGTTATTTATTTTTTTCAACTAGCCAAGCTGAAAATGGACGTATTTGTTTACATTCCACAGAGGAGAAGCTCATGTGCTTCCTGCTCCAGCACAGAGGTTACAATGACACATGCACATAGAGTCACACACACACACACACACACACACACACACACACACACACACACACACACACACACACACACACACACACACACAGTCACAAGCAAAGCTCCTCAGGCTTTTTCGAGCGTGCCATGCGGTTGGAGAGCTTTGCCTTAGAGCCAGTGTTTTGCATTGCTGGCTATGGACTCCCCTAAGAAAAGGAAATAAGCTCAAAGGTGGGGGTGGGGAAGTCTTGGGATTTAGACATTTTCTGTTGCATATCTTAGATTTTTTTGTCTATTATAGAGCCCTGCCCTTTGCCACAGACTGGATACCGGGGAGTAGTCAAGCATGGAATCATCAGGAGAACACATTGTACAACGATCTAAAAATGTTAAAACGTGCACATTAAACTGCCTGAAAAATGGCTGTGTTTTAAACCACGTTTGGAACAAAAGTTGAAAGGAAAATTACACTATGTCAACAGAGAAGAACAGAATATCTCTTTTCTCCTCCCGAAATGTTCTCCTCTTCGGCGGATTATTTTGAAGGGTCTGAACCCAACATGTGACTCATAAGGCCTTGTTTGCCATCTCCACATCAATATTTAAATGAGCAGTAGGAGACAGCTGACTGACCATTACATAAGAGGTTTTATAACATGACCTGGTGTGTGTGTGTGTGTGTGTGTGTGTGTGTGTGTGTGTGTGTGTGTGTGTGTGTGTGTGTGTGTGTGTGTGTGTGTGTGTGTGTGTGTGTGTGTGTGTGTGTGTGTTTGTCCAGGTGAATGAGCATCTGAGAGACATTCTGGAGCAG
This sequence comes from Clupea harengus, assembly GCF_900700415.2. Classification (NCBI taxonomy): domain Eukaryota; kingdom Metazoa; phylum Chordata; class Actinopteri; order Clupeiformes; family Clupeidae; genus Clupea; species Clupea harengus. The sequence continues at coordinate 17,824,932 of NC_045173.1, read as the reverse complement.
GACCAGAGGACCAGAGAGGCACCCCCTGGGGAGAACACTGGAGCCCAGAAAGTGAGTCCACACGCACACATTAACACACGCGCGCGCACACACCCCCACACACACACACATAAACACACACACACACACACACACACACACACACACACACACACACACACACACACACACACACACATACACACGCACACATACACACACACAGAAAATGTCGTGTTACAGCAGGAGATGAATCACAGATATTAGCATACCATTAAGTATATATGTTTGAAGAACATATGGAGTCCTATCATTTAATAATTTACATGAAAGAAAACGCATTACTACATCTTGTACTTTACAGGGCAGTTTGCAAACACAGGGTTTAACAGTTAATTTACCGAACTAAATCCCTGAGATGACATATAAGTTTGACACATAAAACACTGAATGTAGGGTAATGTGTGGATACTGAATTTGTTGGTTTATAGGAACTATTGACACGCACTGTGAGCTCATTAAGAGCAGACTCCCCTCTCCTCCGCTACCTCCCCTCTATGCTCGGCCAAGAACAACAAACCTGTCTCATGTGAGACAATCTCATTCTCTCTCTGGGCTGGTCAAGTGCAGTCGGAGCGGTGGAAAGAAAAGCACAAGAGGCCAAGACACAGGAAACAGTGAGCGCTTCTTTTTTTCTCCTGCCCGCTGCTCCTGCATATTTTTACAGAATAATTGCTCACTGTAGAACGGTTCTGCACTAGAACCAGGGCAGATCTGTTCCAGAAGTCAGCTGTTATCTGCGTCGCACGACCTGTTGGCCTGATATACGGTACTGTGTGTGTTTCTGGCAGAATTGTTTTAAATGATTGCCAGGGTAAAGTGCAGAAATATTGAATATTGAATATTTTAAGACTTGTGAGATGTCAGATGCATGGATCTACCTGAACTGCATGACCGTCTCCTCTCTGTGAGGTTGCAGTGGGGATCACCATTAAATCTTTACACAAAAAAAAGATGTAGTGAAGACTCATTCACCTTTTTGTTATTTCTGTAAAATGTCATCAAATTCTAAATGCAAGGTGGATTATAGCAAGATCACACACACACACACACACACACACACACACATAGAAAGACACACACACACAGTACAGAAGCCCTTTGAAGCCGTGTAACTCCATAGTCTGTTTGTGTTTTGTCCACAATAAACCCAATTAAGCAACAACAACCACAAACAGTATCAAAATGATCCGACCTGGTTGAAGGCTCAAATACGTCCATGATCTATTTTATATCCTTAGCTGTATTTAACAAAGTAAATCAGATAAAACATACATAAACATCAAGGTAAAGTAAGACAATTTAAAACTAAAGCCATTATTGTGTAAAGGTTGGGTTACAAGAGCAGAGAGTTTCCCATGGACAACCTGAGGACATCGGTCAGACCTTCAATAGCCCATCAAAGAGCTGCAACAAAATCCAATCACCTCCTCATGGCAGGAGAAGCCTTTCAGCAGGCAGGGGCTGTGGGAATATCTCTGTGAAGAGGCCCATTGTATCAGAGAGGGAAAGAAAGAGAGAGAGAGAGAGAGAGAGAGAGAAGGTAAGGGACATGAGGAAGAGAGAGACAGAAGAGGGAGAGAGAGAGAAAGAACAAAAGGCTCATGACTCCTGGATGAGGGGAAAGAGGAGATCTGGAGAGGTCAGGACAGGCCATGTTGCTGTGAGTTGTTTCTTCACAGATCTAACCAAAGGTGATTTACCCAATTGAAGGGACACAAGACTTAATTTGATCGGGGTTGCACAGTCAACAATCCACACCTCAGTTTGGACTGAACTACACTTAGTTGTGTGTGTCTGTGTGCGCATGCGTCAATATGCCATGTGTGTGTGTGTGTGTGTGTGTGTGTGTGTGCCTGCGTGTGTGCCTGCGTGAGGCCTTAAGGCTCAGGGTAGTTTTGCTTTAATACAGATTTACTCCCTGAGCCTTCTCATTCAACTGGCTGCCTCACAGGCTTCAGACTCTACCGAGAGCACTAAATCCCTCAGTGGTGATCAAGAAGGGAAATATTTCCATCTCTCTCCATTTTTATATTATATGCTTAATGAGCAGCACCCGTAGATTACATTTACAGTAATCTTCCTTATACCACTATTGCTTTAAACTCTGAACTAATTTACCTAAGTACTGAGCACCAGACACCACCTCATCAAAAAGCAGGCCTGTAAAAGAGGGATATAAAAGCACCATTCACCTCCATTGGTGCCAGTGACTACGGAGCAAAATTATATTTGATAAATTGTCCACTGAATTACATTTTAAATAGAGCTCTGCTTAGCTGTATCAGGCCCTCAACATAAACTCAAAGCAAATCTCAAATCTCTTCTTAGATTAGATTGCATCCTAGTTCAAATGCAGAGTAAGTACGCAGAATGCTGTGTTAAGAGTCTTCATGAAGTCTTCACCTTCATGAAGCTGCCTAATGCAGGAATGCTGATCTAGAGTCTGTCCTGAACTTAAGGTCATGATGAGGTTTGGGTATGATCAGGGTGAGACTGAGACCCAAATCAACACTTACAGTAATTTTCCATTGCAGTTATTGTTAAATGCAATCTTAGAATATAAAGGCTTCTCCTGTGTTCTTTAAAAAGGGGATGGTCCCTCTGTCAACATAATAGCTGACTCTGGAACGGGACTGGCTCCGGTCAGGTTCTGATCGGGTTCTGATCCACAGCTGATCAAGGTCAGTGCCTTTCCGTAATCAGCCGTTTTCAGGGTTAGAGTAGCACTTGTCCGTGAACAGCTCAAGGCTGCAAAACTGCTGGAAAGATGAAGGGCAAAATCTCAAAGTGGCACTTCAAAGTAGTTCTCCAAAGGGTTCCGTAAAGTCCCTATAAAACTTCCCCAACTGCAAGAACCCCAGGGGATTGCTTCAGTGATTGCGCCTTCTTTTTCTAAGACTGTATAGGAGTCCTTGCACTCTCCATGGCACCCTTGGCACCCTTGAATCCATACAATTATAAATGAGTAGAAGGGACTTAATTACATATTTTGTTTCTTGATTTTTTTTATTCGAACCACAACCGTTAGATAACTTAGTGGCATAAAATGTATTTGTGTGTGACTTTGATTTGATTTGAGCATTTGAGGCGTTAAATGGTATCCATAGCAGTAATACTGGGTATAGCACTGGGTATATCATTGTAACAGAACATGTAAGAGCAGTGCTTCCATCCACTCTACTCAACTCTGATTCTATGCTTGGATCTGAATAGGGCTCACCGATTGACCAATGACACTGCAGCAATGTTAATGGCTCTTCCTCTCTCCTCCCTTCTGTCACTCTTGTATTTGGTGTCATCTCGTCTTATTTCCCGGCCCAAGTCTTCAGCCAAATGGTACTGGAAACTGGTACCTGTAAGTCCCACCATCAGGTTCTCTACTTCTCCTTCCTGTCCCTGCCCCCTGCCCCCCCCCCCCCATGTTTGTGTTTTTTGCCCCCTTCCCCTCCCCTGATTGGTTTGTTGTCGGTGTCCTGGTGCATGTGTGAACCAGGGGAACCTAAACTACCCCAGTCTTGCCCATCCCAGAGCTCTTTCTCCCAGTTTGATGCCCCTCCATAAATTTGACCCCTGAACCTTGACTCCCAGCCCAAACCCATTCCCAGTTTGATACCCCACCCTAAGATTGCCCCCCTCTCTTTCGATTTGACCTCTTCCTCCCCCTGTGATCCCCCTTTCCCACACTCCCCTCCAGTGGACCGTCATAGTTTAATCCGTGCTTTTTGTTCACACATATTATCCCCAAGCCACTAACACTGTGCATTTCATTCAAAGAAAAACACGTTAGACAAACATGGCCATTCTTTCCTTTAACAGATCACAGATGTTTGGTTCAGAATGAAATATCTGATTAAAAACAGTCAAAACAAAAGTGGATGTGGAAGCAATGTAGGCCGAAACTCAGATAGCTGTATGGAGCTCCTTCATAGCTGGACAAATGCCTCCCATGCACACTGACAGCTTCACAGTCTATATGACTGGACTGATAATTAAAACATGAATACAGTGATGTATAGCTGGAGAGTTATGGTATCTCAAAGGCGTAGACAGATTTAATGTATTTTAATGTATCTCTCTGCCAAAGCAGCATTATTAGAGTCTAAATCAACCCCTTGGATGCCCACTTTAGGACAATTTATTATTTCGAGCTCAGGTTAATGGAAGGTGCTTTCAGTCTAGACTAATTTCTACATTTCTCTTTCTCTTCCTTTCTCTTTCTCTCTCTTCTTCTTCTCTCTCTCTTCTCTCTCTCTCTCTCTCTCTCTCTTTCCCACTACTCAGCAGAAGTGCAGCCCAGTGCAGAATGCCCCCCCTCTGACAGACTGATTAACACTTCTCCTTAAACTGTACGGGACCCAGAGATGGAATCGCTCCCCTTATATCAACACAAAGGCAGAACAATAGAGATGACTAATGGGAGATGCAGAGTAAAATGTGTTTTCAGGGAGACCCTGATGTCAGAGTAGATAGAGTCTATAAGGCACAGGGTTCTGTGGCCTTAATGACGATGTTATTGCTTCTAGTGCCCTCCTCTGCATGCTGTAATTCCCCCTGCTGTGGTCATTGCCCCTCTTTGCCCTGCAGTGGATAAATAACTCACAACTAAACCGCTCCGGAGACCTCTGTGTGTTTTTGTGTGTGTGTGAGACAGACGGAGAGTGTGTGTGTGTCTGTGTGTGTGAAAGAGGGGAAGAGCAAACTGCGTGTGTGTGTGTGTGTGTGTGTGACAGAGAGAGAGAGAGAGAGAGAGAGAGAGAGAGAGTGTGTGTATTGTTTGAATGAGTGTTGTCCATATGCATGCCCTTGTATGCTTGTGTATGTCTGTGTATGTATTTGCATTGTGGAGGTGGTGAAGTGGGGTTGTGTGTGTAAGTGCCTCTGTTGTGCCTCCGTCTGAGTGTCTCTGTGGGCTGTTTTCCCTCTGCAGTCGCGCTACAGGAGGGAGGACATCAAGCCCAGGCCAGCTCACTGCCTCCCCCTGGTGGACAACCTGCTGAAGGACAACACAGATGGCTGCGCCCTGGCTGCCTTGCTCCACTTCTACTGCCCCACCTCTGTCAGGCTGGAAGGTTAGCTAATACTCCTTTAAAATGACACAGTGGCAGCCACAGATATGATCTTATCTACTGTCAACTGAAATCTTTTTGACTTTTTTTGACTTTACGTTAGGCATATCAGTGATGTTACATTCACTGAAACTGGAACAGTGTGTACTTTTTGCTATTATTGTGGTATATTCACACGAAAGGAGTGAAGTCAAGCTGTGCTTGCACCAGGCATCATGAGTAATCATACTGCAAAAAGACTAAATGAAAACAGAACAATATTCACTTTTATTCTGTTGCTAGTATGTTCAAACAATATGCTAGAGTGAGAGTGGGGTTGTTAAATGATATGCCCACGGCTGTGATTCGTCTGTAGGCACGAGGCCAGAGGCAAAGTGCTGCAGGTAATCACAGCACCATGAACACGAGTGTCATATTGCTTTCATACAACAGTTATACTACTGACTAATTGCGTTTTTACGACACCAGATTTAGTTTTCTTGAAAATAGTTCAAGTTTTCTCACTCCAAAACTGTCAAATGTAACTTTAAAGGGGGGCACTGTGGTGCAAGCAGTAGCCCCGACCACATTTGGGCTTGACCGCCATGGAGGACCCGGGTTCGAATCCGGCCCGATGTCATTTCTCCTGTCCACCCCAGCTCTTCTCCCTCTCATTTCCTGTCCCACTCTTCACTACACTATTGATTAAAGGCACAAAAGCCCAAAAATAAATCTTAAAAAAAAAAAAAATGTAACTTTAAAAAATCGCTTCCTGCTATTCTGCTCTCTTGTTTTGAATGAATGGAATGTTGACATACAATTCAACGGTTAAAGTATGGTTTAGGTGAAAAGTTAAGGTGGAGTTGTGCCAGGATATCCCCGCTCATGGAATGCCTCTTGTCCAATTGTTTGACCAGACCTTACTATTATGTAAATGTATTTACATCTGAAAGTGTGGAATAAAGAATGATGTATAACATCAGACATCAGCACTAATACTGATGCTGCCTGCGTTAGTGCCCTTGCACTGTCCGTGTGTTCAGGCATGTATTCTGTCAGTCATGAGTTTGTCTCTGTTGAGCCAGAGGGGGTTTAGTAGCAGGCACATAGCACCCTGAGCTGCTGATAGGACCCGACAGCTTCCCCCCCTCCCAGTGACCTGACCTCCCCAGCACTCAGCACAGCTAGTCAGCACCAGTAGATATGGAGCTGGGGGGTGGCGGGTCCACAGTAGGAAACAAAGAGATTGAAACCTCCTCTGATCTTTGGCCTTCCCAGAGTGGACTGTTTGATAAGAGAACAAAGCCTTGGTCACACAGTGGGCAGGAAGTGGACAACAGAGTCGAAGTCTTTGGGAAATTAACTGAGAGATAAACCAGATGTCCGCTTCCTTGCTCGAGCTCGTGAGACCTGTGTGGACGCAGATAGCTTTAAGGACCATGTGCTGTTGCTGACACCAGGTTATGACGTAACCTCCAAACAAACATTGGTTAGATTCCAGGCGAGCCCAATCAGAGGAGGAGGAGAGCGTCTCAGTAGGCCAGCCTCCATATTTCAGCTTTCAAAGATAAACAGGGGGCCTGGAGTTTCCACACCCTTAGCGTGTCTTGTGAGTGTGTGAGAGAGTTATTCTGTGTGACGTCACTAACTGTTGTGTGTGTGTGTGTGTGTGTGTGTGTGTGTGTGTGTGTGTGTGTGTGTGTGTGTGCGTGCCTCTACCCCACCCCTCTCCGCTCCTCCCCTCCCCTACTCTTCCTCCCTCCCTCAGATATCTGCCTGAAGGAGACCATGTCTCTGGCAGACAGCCTGTACAATCTTCAGCTGGTGCAGGAGTTCTGCAGCGAGAACCTCAACTGCTGCTGCCACTTCAGCCTGGAGGACATGCTCTACGCCTCTTCCTCCATCAAGGTAGGCCTGGGAAACGCTTTTATGTAAAACCCGTTACTGTCAGGAAAGTCAAACATTTTATCATTATGCCATTCAGCAGATGATTTTATGCAAAGCTGTTTACGTTCAGGAAGTGTAAACACATGGTAATAAAGAGACTCTTTGGGTACTGGACACATTATCTTAGTGTTGATAAGCACCTGCCCTAGTTAGTTGATTTAGATAAACATTTTGAAGAACTAACTTCACAAATTAGGCACACTGCTGAAACTCAGTGTGCTCAAGACAGATTTACAGACGTGTCTGACTTTGATTTAAGATTCTGGTTTTGGCAGCAAAGCAGGAGCAGAACTGTTCCTGGATTAGTTTATGAAAATATTGAATTGCATGGAAATTACACACAAAACCACAGATGAGAGACAAGTAATGGAATGGACAAACTGAACTACTATGAATGGTAGTGTGTAGAGCTGTGTGTGTGTGTGTGTGTGTGTGTGTGTAGTTTGCTCTAAACAGAGCATAGAGGAGCATGGTGTTTACAGACACAGACACATTTAAAAAGTAGCGACTGAAGAAGTCTTATGAGTATTTAGGAAATTACCGTTTGGAGGGAGTGAGTCACGCAAGGTTTGAATGAGGTTGTGTGAGGTGAGGAAACTGAAAGAGGGAATGGTGTTGAGCACAGGGTGTGTTTGTGTGTGTGTGTGTGTGTCTGTATGGCCTACTGTACTGCCAACTCCAATGAGAGGCTGAGTCACCCTAACAAAGCATGAGGAGAACACTCGCTCCCTCTGGGCTGAACTTTCTCCCTGCCCGAGGATAGATTCGGATGGCTGATTTTTTCCCCTTTATTTTTTCATCGGTTTCTATATATATGTCCTGCGTCTGTTTCTGTTTTTGTCTCCCGGCAACAGCCATGTTGGAAAGTTGTGTATTTTTGAAGTTCAGGCTCAGTTCAAATGGAACTGGATTCAGGGCAAGACAAATACTACAAAGTTTTCATTAAATGTTTTCATTTTCTAAGTGATGCTGATCTCACCTCTATGTATATAATGATATATATCCCATTGACAGGAATAATGATTTATATTTCAGTGACAGGAATAATGATATATATTTCAGTGACAGGAATAATGATATATATTCCATTGACAGGAATAATGATATATATTTCAATGACAGGAATAAAGTAATACATTCCAGTGACAGGGTAGTAGCCGGAGTACTGGCAATTAAATGGTCATAATCCTAAAACTTACTAGAGAAACGGAACATACAGTTACGGTTTTGCCTGGGGGCGTCTTTAAAGTTTACATTTCAGCATTGCACATTTTCTTTCCTTCTCTTGCATAGTTCTGAGTTTCATAAGTGCAGCAGCCTGGTGGCCCTGAGATAGAACAAGAGTTTGTTACAGAGCAGAAGTGTGAAAGCGGGCTTCAGGCACATGACACTTGGCATCAAGCCTTTTGGAGGAGAGAGGGAACGAGAGAGAGAGAGATAGAGAGAGGGAACGAGAGAGAGAGAGAAATAGGGGGAGAGAATGACAGAGTTGGCAAAAAAAAAGAAGAGAAAAAGGCAGAAAGTGAAAGTGAGAGAGATATAAAAAAAGGAGGGCAAAAAAAGATACAGTGAGAGAAAAAGCAAGAAAAACAGAAAGAGCGAGAGAGTGAGAGAGAGAGAGACAGACAGAGTTGGCAGAGCTGTGGTATTCAGGCATTCGTCCCACACCGCATACTGGAGGCCCTCTATGCCTCGTGAATATAAACCAGTTGTGCCTGCCTCGTATTGGCTGTGAAAGGCAACAGCACTCATCAGATGTACACACACAGACACACACAGACTAATTTCAATTCATAAACACAAGCCAAACGCTTTAATGAAGGGGTCTTATTCTACTGTTTGTTACTGAGAGAATATGTTTGCACAGTAAAGGGTTTGTATAGTGCAGTGCTCTCAGTGGTACAGTCACATGGTTTTAAGAGCATCGGAATTTCACAAAGAAGGACAAAGGGATAAGAAAATGGTCTGATTTAAGATAGCAAAGCTATAAAAGTCTCTTGCTGACATCATATTTGGACTGTCATGCGGTGAGGACGGGTCAGACTTGATTTGGCCTCTCTTGAAAACAGAGGTTATGCAACGGCAGAGATCTGAAAGGCAAACAGGCAAATTCAGCTTGATGCAGTGTAAGTAATGAGTTGCAATGTGTGTGACAAAGGTCTGTTGTTTACTGTTGTTTTAATTAGATGAATTGTGGCTTGAGGAGACATCCTCTGGACAATCTTGGCAACTGCAATCGGAGCACAGTAACTCTTGTTTGGGGGAAAACACACACACTGTCCTATTTGTTCTGAGGACACATATTTGATTTGTATCCATTATCCTCTCTCATTGGTCTCTGCTGGCTGTGTGTGTGTGTATGTGTGTGTGTGTGTGTCCTGCAGAGTAACTACCTTGTGTTTATGGCCGAACTGTTCTGGTGGTTTGAAGTGGTGAAGCCTTCCTTTGTACAGCCCCGTTCCCTCGATGCCAAAGGTGAGCAGGTCCAACTACAGACTACTTACCATTTGTCTGTGTGTGTGTGTGTGTGTGTCTTGCAAGTTTTCTAATAGCGTAACTGTTGGTCTTGGTTTCGATAGTTTCAGAGCCGACACAGTCGTCAACAAAAATGGCTCCCATTTCCAAAAACAAACCTAGCTTCATGGAGAGATCATGTAGTCCTGAGCCTTCAAGGTGTGTATGTTTACTCTGCTGTTTACCGTTTAGCTGATAACATAGTGTGCACACTTTGATCATTTTGCTGATAAGTTCAGTTAAACTAGCTCAAAATGCTGAAGTATTGTTTGTTTACCTGGTTGCTTTTAAACATCTTGGTAAACATGTTCTTTTTTTGTTTTAAATTCTAACAGCTCACAACCAAATGCAAAACCCTCAGGTAAGTGAACAACTACTGTATTTCTAAAAAAAAATCTTTTGCAGCTGTCTTGCAGGTTTTAAAATGATCTTACTGTTAAAGTAATATACATGCAGATTATTTTGCACAGTGTCATTTTGGGCAGAAGAGTTTTAATAGGGTTTTTCCTTGCAGCTCTAATAAAGCGATCTTCCTCTATGTCTTATGTGGATGGCTGTGTGGGAACATGGCCCAAAGAGAAACGGTGATTACGCTTTACATTAACCTTTCATTCATTAATATTACATAATGTGTTTACATATGTTTACATGCATTTAACATGAAAAAGCTATTTTGTAAAATAGAGGAAAGAAGTGTGTGTACAGGATCTTTTAATTAACATTCTTCATGGCATTGGTCGGCCTAAACATGCAAAAAAAACCTAAAAGAGTGTCAACACTACAGCTAATTAGCATTACTCTCTAATATCAGTTGCTATAGTTAATGCATTATTGAGTGCATCTACAACATTTAATGAATGTCAAATATGGTGAGTGTGACCATTGTTCCCCAGGGGCTTTCACTTTACTTCACTATAAAATTTGAAATTATAATTACATTATAATATAATTAAATTATAATAGAGTAAATTGTAGGAGTTCATTGTAATAGTATCTTGTTATTGTTACAAGAAGGTAATGTTTGACTGTCAGTCTGTTTGTTTCATCTATTTGTCTGTCAGCAGTGTTATGCAAAAACAAACAGATCAATTTTCATGAAACTTGGTGAAGGGGTGAAAACATGAGCCAAGGAATAACCCATTACATTTTGGTGCGGATTCACATCAAGGGGTGGATCCAGGATCTGTTTTCAGGATAGGATGCATTGGTCTTGGCAGAGGTCTGCTCTCTCCGAGAGAACCTTCTAGTTAAATGGAGCTTTAAGTAATTTAGCAAATATCATGAACGGACTTCCTCATCCCTGACCCAGGTCCTCTGCTCACGGCATCTCCTTTGAGATCCCCTTTGACGACGAGGTGGTGCCGGTTCAGCCAGGCATGACCCGCTCCGCCAGCACAGAGGGCCTGGGCTTCAGGGCGCACCACACCAAGCGGGACATACGGCGGAACCTCTCCTTCCAGCCCGTCAACGGCCAGGGCGGCTACATCCAGGAGGAGGAGAGCAACGAGGCTGCGGGGACCAACAGACGAGCGGGAAGGCCTCGCATCAGGACCGATGCTAAGTAAGACAGCCGTTGTGTCCTGTTCATTTGTGCTCTGAGGTGGGAGTGTCTGTGATGTGTGCCAGTTGTTTTATCTGTGGGAGCATCAGGGTATGGCGCTTAGCTGTAAGCAGACTTTACATGGGATGTGAAAGCTGTATTAGCATAGAAGTGCTTAAGTTGCATATGCAAACACATAGGAAAGCTGTAGGAAGGCCGAAGCCATGGGGAGTATAGTTATGGTTATTTGACAGGCGTGTGTATGTCACGTGTTGTGTTTTGTTTAGTTGTGGTCAGAAGTTAATGTAATGTAATTTGTTCCCTGGACAAGGCACATTTAATGGGGGTGGGGGTGGGAGTGTCTGCAGTGTGTGCTGTGTGATTTAGTCATTGCACATAACCTCATTACCCAGTACTGAAGATGCAAATTGTGTCAGGCCGCAGTCAACTCGTGACAGATTGTTCATTAGCCTGCCTTATAAATTGGCCATTGAAATAATTAATTCTCCTTATCGTTTGCATTCTATATAGTGCAATTTAATTTGCTCCCTCCATCACATTTAACTTTTTCATAATAGCAGCAATGACACGTGTGGTTTACCCTGATGCCCTTTTTCAACACAGCACTCAGGAGAGAACTGAATCAAAACAGAGTATGAAACAAAATACTGGCTAAGGAAAAGGTCTTTTCTTGAGAGCCAGCTGTTGTCTTTTGCACTTTGCAGTTTCAGTCAGTCATCTCAAATGATGTGTGGTGTTTGTAGAAATGTAAACAGGTAAAGGTTTGATAGCCCTTTAAGACACCTGTCTGTTTTAGAACACTGATGATGATTTGTACCCTTTCACCCAGGCATTGTAATGGACTGCTGTCAGAGGACCATACCCCCCAGCCTAGCACCCCCAGCATAGAGGAGGCCCTGAAGATCATCCACGACTCAGAGAGGACCCACGGCAGCCTCCCCTCAGGCAGTGGGGGCAGCAGCTTCTACCTGCACGCCGGGGAGACTGGCGATGCTACCGCCAGTTCCAACCACGACAACGATGATGACCAGCCAGACGACATCGACTCCAAAGCACGGGTGGATGACGGTGACCTGAACTCTACATCCACGGAGGTGGACACGGGCATCCACGTTAAGACTGAGGACATTCAGGATGGCCAGGACGAGGACTCATCACTGAAGGACTACTCAGACATGGACCAGGACTACGAGGTGCGGTCGTGCCCGCTGCTGGAGTCGTCCAGCCCCTGCGCCACCCTGATGGGTGCACGCTCGCTGGGCTGCGGCAGCCCGGCCTCGTCCACAGGCTCCGGCATCCGCATGACCAGCTTCGCGGAGCAGAAGTTCCGCAAGCGGAACCAGGCCGAGGGCCGGAACAGCGGCAGCGGGAGCAACACGCCCGAGAGCTCCGAGCTCAACCTGCCAAACGCAACAACAGCAGCAGCAGTGGCGACTCCGGCGCCAGCAGCGGGGAGACTGGTCGCACGGGACGCTCAGAGCCCCGGACTCCTGACCTCGCCCCGCGACCCTGGCCACATCCTGGCCTCGGAGATGGTGCATCTGAAGATGAAGCTGGAGGAGAAGCGCCGAGCCATTGAGGCGCAGAAGAAGAAGGTGGAGGCGGCGTTCACACGACACCGCCAGAGGATGGGCCGCACCGCCTTCCTCAACGTGGTCCGCAGGAAGGGCGGCTCCACCTCCCCTTCCCCCGTGGCCGAAACAGCAAGTTCCCTGAGCTTCAGCAAGCCCCCCTCGCCTTCACCAATCGCGGACACCCCTTCGGCTCAGAGGCCAGCCCCCAGCAGTGTCGGTGGCGCCGGACTGGAGAGGTGCAAGCCAGACGGCGCAGCGCCCAAGTCCCCCGTGGAGGACAGCGGCGCTGAGGTGGACATGACGGAGTACACGCGCACCATCGACCGCCTCAACACGTCGCTCGGCTTCCTGCAGTCTGAGATGCAGCGGCTGGCTAGCCAGCAGGAGTCCATCATGCAGATGCGAGACAAGCAGGCCTGGGTCATATCCCCGCCGTCGCAGCCGTCGCCACAGAAGCAGCTGCGGGAGCTGCGCAGCAGCAGCGTCGCCGGCCGCGGAGGCTCCGTGGGCTCCCTCTCGCCCATCCTCTCCTCCTCGGTCACTGGCGGCACCGGATCCCCCCGCACCACTCACCGCTCTCCCAGCATCATCAAGAGGAAGTCGGCCTCCTTCCACGCCAGCACGCCGCGCACGCCCCGCCCCAGCGAGCTGAAGATCACGCCCTTCCGCCGCATGCTCAACACACCCCAGTCGGTGGACAGCCTGCCCCACCTGCGCCGCTTCTCCCCCAGCCAGGCGCAGACCACCTCCTTCGCCTACCTGGGCCACGACTCCAGGCCCACAGCGGCGGCAAGCGGCGAGCAGGAGGTCAAGGACATGGGACAGGCTCCAGACCAAGCCAAAGACAAGGATCAGGGGGCAGGCGCAGAGCTGGAGAAGAGCCAGGCTGCTCAGGCTGAGGGAAAAACAGCAGAGAAAAAAGAGGAGAGAAAGGGAGGAGAAAATACCGGAAAGAAAGCAGCAAACGGCAGACCTGGAGCTGCTTCCAAGGTGCTGTCTCAGCCGGCGTCTGTGACGGCGACCAGCACAACCAGCGTCACGGAGCAGCAGACCCAGCCCAAAAAGGACCTGATAGAGGTACCACTGTCTGTGCTGAAGCCCGTGGAGGGACAGGAGTCGGGCCTGGACTCGGGCCCAGACGGAGAACAGGGACTGGAGAACCAAGACCAAAAGATGTGCTGTGGGTTCTTCTACAGGGTAAGTCCTTCAGCGGTCATCCCCCTTCACTTCCTCAAACAAAAGAGCCAGCCCAATAAAAGATTCAAAACAGCAGCCAGATTGGCCTGCTATGACTGTCATTACATAATTACATTACATAATCCTCATTGTTTATCATGGGGATCTGAGCAATGTGTCCTCGTTGTGGGGAGATGGACATCTGAATTTGTGCAGTGAAACGGCAAATTGAATTTATTTGCGAATGAAGACGGGCTATACAAACGTAGGCCAGAAACAGTCCGTGTTAGAGTCAGTCAGTGTCAGTCAGTGTCAGTGAACCCTCTGTGATGCCGGCTGGGGAGGCCGCTCTGCTACTGGGCTCCTGCCTTGAAGTGGGCCAGAGCCTCATGAGTTACTGGGGCGGAACAGCACATAGCATTTGCTGCGGCAGCACACAGCCTTGAACTTAAGAGATCAGAACAGTCATCATATCACAATCACAGAAGATGCCACTGATCACTCCTAGGAGAATTCAGTTTTATCTGGCTCTCTGTAGCACAACCAAACATAGGATGTATAGCCTTCAGAAGCATGATTACAAGGTACATCCATTAGAAACAAGAAAAGACCATCCACGCTGCCCTCAGCAGGTTTTCTCTTATCTAGAATTATGGAAGGCAGAAATCAAGCATTTAAAATGAGATGATGTGACAGGGTGTTGCATGACGTGACGTGCCTTGAGGCAGCGTCTCTGACTGACTGGCTGTGGCTGTGTGGCTGCTCTGCCTGCTATCCCCAGGATGACCTGCAGGGGGAGGAGGAAATGGCGCAGAAGCGGGCGGCACTATTGGAGAAGAGGGAGAGGAGGGAGAGGGAGATGCAGCAGAAGAGACAGGAGCTGGAGGCCGAGCTGGAGCAGAAGAAAGAAGCGGCACGGTAAGACTGACAGACCGCAGACGGAGGAGAATATTGAATTCTGTTAATAAGATTTGAAACAGTAAGATATAGCTTTTGTTGACAGTAACCTTTGGTCGACATCAGTGGTAATGTCCCTGCCAAGACCAGTGCTATCAGATATGAAGTGCAGCAGGAGCATTTTTTTTTACAGCCTTGGGAGAGTTGAGTTTGAGTCGAAGTTCCTCTTACCTGAACATTTCAAAAAAAAAAAATTCAAGTCTCATGACTCACTCACTGTGTCAGCCCCAACAGCTGGAGCTAATGTTGGTTTGTTATAATTAGAGTAGTGACATATTACACCTGAAATATTACACACACACACAGTACACTGTTCAGACACCTCACATTCAGACACTTCACATTCATTATAGCACTTCATTAGGACTTAAAATTGCTCCATCCCGTCTTGCATCCCTCTCTCTCTTTCACTCTCTACTTTCTCTCTTTCTTTCTTTCTTTCTCTCTCTCTTTCTTTCTTTCTGTCTTTCTTTCCGTAATGCACACGCAGACTGCAACCTGACTCTTGTTCTGCTCTTCACATGGTCCCCTCAGGTTGAAGGCTGAGGAGGAACGTCAGAAGCGAGAGGAAGAGAAAGCACGTAGGGACTACATCAAAAACGAGTTTCTGAGGAGAAAGCAGCTGAAACTGTTTGAGGACATGGAAGGCGTCATCAAGCCCCGCCCCGCCAGCTTCAAGAAGAAGCCCCGCCCCAAGTCTATGCACAGAGACATCATGGAGTCCCCAAAGCCACCAATCAAGGCCACAGGTATGTCAGTGTGGAGAAAGATCTACCCACTGACCAGCCCTGCTGATGAAGCATGTGAAGAATTCTTTTTGGTTTTTGGGGGGTGGGCTAGTGGGGTTGGGGCATTGGCAAGTGATACCGAATTGGTTCAGAATTAAATTTGAGGTGTTTTATCGCCTAAATGAGCCTCTGTAGCTCACTGATTTGTACAACAGAAAAACTGGGTCTCCAGTCTGTATCCCAGAGATGACTGAGCTGAGATAAAGTCTAGCAGAGCATGACTCAGCAATAGCGTTTAAAGGAAAAAGCCATGAGTCTTTTAGACATTAGACATGAGACATTAGACAGCAACCTTTGATCTTACTCATCAGTCCTACTGGATTGTATTATAACTTTCTAGACTTTGTCACTACAAAGTGTTTTTGAAACTTTGGTTGCCCCTTGGGCGTCTGTGTGACTATTTTTCTCACCTCTGTGTGTGTGTATTAAGGGTCGCGACCGCGTGGGTATTCAGTATCCAGCCTCTCACTTGCGTCTCTGAACCTTGCAGACAATGAGAGTGTCCAATCTGACAAGAGAACTCCTCGGTAAGGCTGCTTCCAATCTCACCACATAAAAACCCCCTACACTCTCTTTTGTTAAGCTATCTGTACAATGTATGCGTTTCTTGGCAGTTTAATGGCGTAACCTGAATCTCTAAATCTGCACTTAATATCAACCTTTCTGTCTTTTGTAATCCGCCTCCTCCTGACTCTGAACCTGCAGAAGCAGTAAATTGTCTGCTGGCAATTTAAGCTTCTTTTTGAATTCTTCAAAAGTGAGAAAGGGAAGGTTAGTCTCTTCAGTAAGGTCAAGAGGTCACCTCATTATTCCCGCCTTTCATTCGAAAACAAGCAAAATATTCTTTTTTTGTTTTGTCTCAGATACACAAAGCAAAGATACTCAGTCACAAGTATTCCTGTTAGTTGAGTCAGACCAGTCCGGATAGCATCGTGATTACTTGTAAGTCTTAGGAAAAGAATGATTTACAGCCATACAATTTTTTTTGTCACTCTATGAATACAGATACAACTTATGGATATAAGTTTTAGTTTTCACTCTTTTTTTTGTGATGGAATGTTCATAACTACAAAATAGCTAACATGCTTAATGGTTATGTAGTACAGCTACCCAAGCTCTGTCTTCAGTTTCACCACCAAAATCACCATAAAACACAGCAACCTTTATCTAACACAATATGAACCATTCAGAATTGCTGCTTTGACTTCATTTAACTGCTACCATTGAGCTATTTGATTCCAGCACAGCATTCAGGCTTCTGCTTCCAGTGCGAATGCTTCTAACTGCACATGAGTTGTCATTAGTCTCAGTGCTGGTCAGGCTCTATGTGTGAGAGTGTGCTTTCATAACCCTGCTTCAAAACGATTCGCTCTTCCACCGCTTCCACTTCTGCTTCTGCTTCTGCTTCCACCACTTCTACTACTCCACACCGAATGGAAATGGTTCTACAAAATATCTAAAGCTGTTTGTGTGTGTGTGTGTGTGTGTGTGTGTGTGTGTGTGTGTGTGTGCATGTGTGCGTGCGACCACCTCCAGGCCAGACTCTGCAGAAGGATACCTGTCTCCATGTCAGTCTGTGAGTCGAAACGGAGAAAACTGGGAGAATGAGTCCACCACATCATCTGTGGCATCCAACACTGAGTACACAGGTACCCTCAGCCCCGCTGTTCATCATCCAGGACTCATACCAAAGAAGGCATACTTCATTAGGAGTATCTGTGTATGCTTATCATCCAGTTTATAACTTCTGCAAATGAAGCTGAAGTGCTTCCAAGAACCAGACTAGACTCTGGATCTTTACTATCACGTTAGACTAAAAGATAATGCTAAAAAAAATATGTTTTCCCTAGTATTCTATATTGTATATTTGGGTTTATAAACTGTGTTCAGGCTGAATGTACTAAATGTATATGATTCCATCTCATTCTATTCCAGGACCAAAGTTATACAAGGAGCCAAGTGCTAAATCCAACAAATACATCATTCAGAATGCACTAGCCCATTGTTGTCTGGCTGGCAAGGTCAATGAAGGTCAGAAGAACAAGATATTGGAGGTAAGACGTTTGTCGAAACAAGTTAAAGAGTTTTCTCAGCCCCAGTTTAGGTACTACTCAGGTAGTGTATAGTTAATGCTTAATTTATTGATTAGTGCAATGTACTTGTTATATTTGTATGTTGTTGTTAGATGGATGTTCTTTGGATTAAGGTTAGTAGTACAGAATTAAATGTTTTCTTACGTAAGTGCACTGTAAGAATGACACGTAATATAAAGGTGGCCAACTTTCTCTACAACCTTTGCACTCACTGTTTCCCTGTTCGCATCATATTTCGCAGGAAATTGAGAAATCCGAGTCCAACAGCTTCCTGATTCTCTTCCGCGACTCTGGGTGCCAGTTCCGATCTCTCTACACCTACTGTCCAGAGACTGAGGAGATCACACGTCTGGTCGGCTTCGGACCCAAGACCATCACACTAAAGATGATCGAGGGTCTGTTCAAGTACAACTCAGACAAGAAGCAGTTCAGCCACATCCCCGCCAAGACCATGTCAGCCAACGTGGACGCCATCACCATCTTCGGTCACCTGTGGCAGACCAAGAAACAGGGAACGCCCAAAAAGTTTGTCTAATCAGGACTACTGTTCTCTCCTCTGATGTGAAGAGACAGACTCATTCAACCAACACCTCACTGTATAAATTGGATTTGCGATACAGCCTAACAAGTTGTTCCATTCACAGTATTTCACCTATTCCAATCATTTGGACAGTGTTTGACTTTAGTGACATGATCAAGTTGAATGTAAATGAAAAAAAATCATTAGGCAGGCTTCATCTGATGACCGTTATGCAACACTAGTGTGAGTTTAGGCGTACTGTGTGTGTTGCACACAAGTGTTTGTGTGCATGTCTATGCCTATGTGTGTGTGTGTATGTGTGTCTGTGCCAAAAACAACAGGAGGGAAAGATGCCTCATTTGGTGGATAGAGATTTGAAGCACTGAATGTCACTCTGTGTGGATAGAACTATGGTTTTTATTCATATGTTGCCTTTGGTGGCCTTAGGCTTGTTTTTGTTCAGTTGTGGATGCCTCGTCCCCTATCACAGCTGGTGTGTCACCTACATGAAATATGAGCTTCTAACTGTGGTAAACAGAAATGTGTTCAAGCCTTAGGCCTAAAGGTTTTGCTTTTGGCAAGAGATGGTTCAATTGCGGGTTCAAAAGTGTGAGAGAAACTAAGACTTTTTTAACACATTGTCATTATTTTTAATATTCACAAGGAGGTAGATTACTGAGTGGGAAACAAATATAATTTGGTTTACCAGCACTTCAAATGTTTCCTTCTGTTGTGTGCACCAATGGGAACTTTAAAATCACTGATTTCATTACCCTTCATCGCAGAGCATTCACAAAGAACCTGAATGTTAAAGAAATGAATAGTTGTTTGTATATAATGGCGACTTCATTGAAACGAGCTTACTTCACATAGCATTTGACGTGAATATGAGGCCTTTTCATCCGAGAGAACTAAGTGTATTTACATACCACTGATAGACCTTTTTAGCTTTAGACGAGTAAAAAACACTCTTACAACTCCACGATTATGCAGTCCATCCTAAATCCTATAGATAATGTGATGGTGTGAACAGAAATGCCAGACCAGTTGTTTCGTAGCCACAGAACCATCTAAATACATGTGACACCATAAACAATCCTAAATATCGTATTATGATGCTTCCACATAGTTGATGCCTATAACGTTGCTAAATTAATTGCTAACTTATATCGAGTAAACTGGTAAACGTGTGTTAAAATAACATGTTTCATTTGCAGGGCTCTGTTTTATATGATTCTTTTTTTCTGTTACCTTCATGTCCTGAACAGTGAGAGATGTCTTTATTTTTTATCTATTAGGTCACTTCCTTTGTTTTAACTTGTTTATGATGTACATATATAGTTTGTCATATGAAAGTATTTTGGAAAGCCATTTATTACATATAATTTACATAAAAATGAGAAAACTATGTAGATTGTTATACAAAATGGATCATTACCTTTGTGTACAGCAAAGCAGAACCAAGAGAGTGTGACAGCGAAGAAGAGAGGTATTGAACTAAGAAGACAGAGATGTATTAAGATGGAATAAGAGTGTCAGACGTTGCTTCTTCCACATCCAGCATTTCATTTAAATCTGGTTTGTTCATTTTATCATCATTTTGTATTTGTTCCATGTTATGTTTAACCTGTATATAAATACAGATTTACATCAAACAAATTGACTAGTGTATTTATTCTAAATTGTCAAACAGATTGCAGTTCAAACTGACTTTTTTTTTAATTATCTTTGAACGTATGTGAGGAAAAACATGACAAAAAGACATAACATCTATTGCCATGTAATTGTTGTACCAAATCTGCAGATGCTACAGTCATGTCTTGTACAAAATTGCAGTAAGAAGACTTGCATGAGAGGGGATATTTTGGAGTTGATACAGGGTCACAGAAATGCAGGATTATTGATTTAGGCTCTGGTAGGTCAATCTGCTGTATTGCAAACATAGAACCAGATATTTGTGTGCTGGTCCTTTTCACTCAACCTGGGCTTATTATTCATGTCAACAACAAAAATACTCTATATGATTATTACACTGATGTCAAAAGTGTTACCTCTTTGCACTATCCTGTCAGTCATTCTGGCTGTCTCTAATCCTTTATTTAGTTTCACATGTTTGGCAGAATCTTAAAGCATTTCTTGTAAAAGGTCAATACTTTCTAATTCCTCTTTATTTGGGTATGTACTGCACATTCCATCTTGTGCCTTTAGTAAAAATGTCATAGTGGATTAAATATTTGCGTAGTTAATTTCATTCACTTGGGTCTTTAACTTTGATTTAGTGAATGGATGGTCAATAGCATTAGTGTCACCTATTCCTCTGTGCTGTCATTATATTAAAATGATTTGTCCAGGTACATA
The DNA here is from genome assembly GCF_900700415.2 of Clupea harengus. Taxonomy (NCBI): domain Eukaryota; kingdom Metazoa; phylum Chordata; class Actinopteri; order Clupeiformes; family Clupeidae; genus Clupea; species Clupea harengus. Next base: position 17,804,357 of record NC_045173.1, on the reverse strand, counting down.
TAGAGTATTGGCTTGTGCAATAACTCTTGTGGTTCTCGTTCTCCTAATTTATTATAAGCAAATCGCTGCGAGTTCAAAGACCCCCTCTATGACCTCTTTATCCCAACGTCGGGAATGTCCATCTTGCATACTATTCGGTACGGTAAGTGCATATGTCCTTAGTTTAGGGAAAGTGATAGCCGTGGGAATATTCGCACGGTGGTTGTCTGATGAAAGAGAGGAGTGGACTAGCCAGGTTTCTAGAAGCGACTTACGAGGAATACGTGAATCTGATTGGTTAGTTTGTCCGCTTGACAACCAGAGGCTGGGTGGTAACTGTCCGTGGGAGAAGACAACAGAGGAGAAAACAATCAAGTCTCTGGATTTGAACAACAAAAACATTGCGACAGTGGCTGTCACGGTGACAAGTTCACTCCAAAGACTGCATATTGAATTCATGCATACGTAGAGACCAGCATGTGAGTTCAAATCTTTGTCGTTCCCTTGTTTTTGCTGTCCTGGAAGCCAGAGGAAACGGGGTTTGGCTGGTAGCTAGCCGACGACGCATGTCTTCGTACGGTTTGCTTGCTTCTCATTCACTGGCTATGTCATGTTCTGAATCTGCCGTAGCTCGTTTTGGGTGCGTCGCTCAGTTTCCACTATGGGTAGCGGTAATTGCTGGCTGATCAGTCCTTTCTGGCAAGCGATATTCCTATAATAGTTTACTAATGCATTGCCTAATTGTGCCTAGATTTTACGGTTTTATTATTTTGCAGTAACAATTGGATTTGTGTCAGGTACAGGCATACGATTGAGTCCGTTATCTAGCGATAAGTAGCTTGCTATCCTAGCAATCTAGGTACGTAGGTACTATCAGTCAATTAGTGTTGTCAATGACACAGTGCCAACCAGAGCATATGAATGTTGTCGTTAAATGTGTTTTCCATATTGCTATATATCTAACGTTGAACGTGAATTGATCCAGCGCGATTCTAACGGATCCGCCCATGTGGATGTAAAGAAAGCTGGCTGGCGGTTAGCTAATAGTCAGCCACAGTTAGGCTAGCCTTCCGTTCATGCTGAAGAGCAATAATGTTTACTGTGGCTAACGATGGAGAGTCGCATGACAGCGCTGACTAAATGATCTGTTCTCTCAAATTCACTAAGTTTTCCACAGCTGGACGATGCTACCGTTAATCCATTTCAGATAAGCGTTGCCCTGTGAAGTTGTACCACTGGTCGACTTTGACATTACATGTAAAAAAATAAAAAATGACTTTGAATGAACGTTTTTTTTATATATATATATTTGCTACGAATGACAGGTTAACTGAACACAACCCCAAGTCTTGATGAACATAATCCTAATCCTTAAACTCACTTCTTTCAGTACCCCTTTTAGCTGGACACCATGACTGCCGAAGAGATCATAAATGTGAAGGAGGTGGAGATCATCAAAGTGATCTTAGACTTCCTAAACTCCAGAAAACTCCACATCAGTATGCTAGCCCTTGAAAAAGAGAGTGGCGTCATCAATGGCCTGTACTCTGACGACATGCTCTTTTTACGGTATGTCTACCTCCCTTGCACAAAAAGCCAAATGCAAGTTCTATGTTAAGGTATGAACTCATACTGATAGGAAAAGAGGGAAGACAGGTTCCTTAATGCTTGCTTGAACTGTTGAATAGGTCCTGGGACCTGGAAGGTTTTAAGGCCTCTTTCTTTCAGTTGTGCCAGAAAGTGGCATTCCTGAAGGTAGGGAGTCATTCAGAGACTGAATGAGTTAGGGCCCCCACGGGTTGCTGTTTTTAACCCAGTGACTATTCATATGTGTTGCCTTAGATTGTCCCATTAATTATGCAGTGCATGTGATAACAATTAGGTGGTACATTTGAATATACAGAATAGAAACATGTTTGAAGATTTGTCGAAGCTTTTCACAAGTTTTGCACATGGTTTTGCCCAATGTTATGCTGTTACTGTTGCAGTGTCTAGTGAAAATGATTAAACTGTTTTGTTTTGTTTCTATGACTTGACTTTTGTCCTGAATAAGACAACTCATTATAGATGGGCAGTGGGACGAGGTCCTGCAGTTCATTCAGCCCCTGGAGTGCATGGACAAATTTGAAAAGAAAAGGTGAGCGCACTTGTGTTCAGACTGCAGTATCGGGCACTGAATAAATATAAATAATACACAGCTCCTCTGTCCAGTTAAGTAATCATTACTAGATATTTTTTCATCAAGTGTCTGTGAAGTCAGGGTGCAGTTTCCCATTTTGGTTCTAGAACAGTGAGTGAAATAAGGGGAGGTAAGCAATAAAAAAGCGAAAACATGTCCTTCATCGTGCCACTGAGCTATAGAAGCTTTTGAGTACTCAAATCCTCAGAGACGGTACAGGTAGTAGTGGGAGAACCAGTGTGAATTTCCACAGACAAGCATCTCTTGACGAGTCAGCTTGTGTCCTCAGGTTCCGCTACATCGTGCTGAAGCAGAAGTTTCTGGAAGCTCTGTGTGTCAACAACGCCATGTCTGCAGAGGATGAACCCCAGCATGTGAGTGATGGGCGTAATCGCGGGAACAATGACCACAGAGTAGAGACTCTATGTCTGTGTTTTGAAGTACAGTGCTGTGGTATGATAGACAGGTCAGACCTGTCAAAAATATCACATAGCACTGTTGAAAATTTCATAGGATTCAAAAGGGAGGTCTTTGTCAATAGCTTACAAATGTTACTACTACTACTAATAATAGTAATAATATTGTGTAAAAAAGCATTGTTTTCTATGTGGCGAGAGTCCATTAAGCCTCTTGTCCAAAGTAGAGGAAGTGATTACAGTAAGAGTATGTTGTTAAATAGGGTGACGGCAGCCAGAGGATTTTAGACGGACATGTTGTCACTGGGAATGTGTACTTAAAGAAGGGTCAGTGTATTACCAGTTATGCTACTGTCAACAGTACTTCATAAAATACTGTACTACAGTACTTAAGAGCACTTAAGAGTTTTTTTCAAAACATCATAGTCCACCATAAAAACAAGGTCTGATATTGCACAGTAGTAGGTGTTTTTATTACATATGCACATGTGGTATTATATGTGTGTCATTACATGCAATAAATTAATGTTTCATCATAAATACAATCCATTCTTTAGCAAAAACATGCCTGTGTACAGTCTGTTCTCATGAGGGGGTGTTGACCTCATTGGCTAAGTCCACCAGGGGTTTAGCAAGTCTGGCCAGGTTAGCCTGCTCCTAGGCTGCATAGTTGATTGACGTTAAGCACAACTGAATGCACTGCTTTGTCCCTTGTGGTAAGTCTGGAGCACGTTGAGGAAGATGTAACAGAAAAATGCATCCATTCCAGGCATTGTCTCATAATTATTAATAAATTAGCCTAGTTATTTGTTGAGTGCTGGTTCTTCTTCTGAACTTATATACAATGAAATGCATGTTGTTATATAATATTACATGATATTATAAACCATGCACCACATCTTTAGCCACTGTTTGAGCGGACCTTTTCTTCTGTGAACCTTTCTGTGACACAGCTGGAGTACACCATGCAGGAGGCAGTGAAGTGCCTGCATGCGCTGGAGGAGTTCTGCCCATCCAAGGATGACTACAGCAAGCTGTGCCTGCTCCTGACGCTGCCCCGTCTCACCCACCACGCCGAGTTCAAAGACTGGAACCCCAGCACGGCGCGCGTGCACTGCTTCGAGGAGGCCTGCGTCATGGTGGCCGAGTTCATCCCGGCGGACCGTAAGCTGAGCGAGGCGGGCTTCAAGGCTAGCGGCAACCGCCTCTTTCAGCTGCTGATCAAGGGCGTGCTGTACGAGTGCTGCGTGGAGTTCTGCCAGAGCAAGGCCACTGACGAGGCGATCACTGAGGGCGAGGTGCTCCTGGGCATCGACATGCTTTGTGGCAATGGCTGCGACGACCTGGACCTGAGCCTGCTCAGCTGGATGCAGAACCTGTCGTCCAGCGTCTTCTCGTGCGCCTTCGAGCAGAAGATGCTGCAGATCCACACCGACCGGCTGGTGAAGCCGGCCAAGGCTACCTATGCCGACCTGCTCACGCCGCTCATCAGCAAGCTCTCGCCGTATCCGGCGTCACCGCTGAGGCGACCGCAGTCCGCCGATACGTACATGTCACGCTCGCTCAACCCGGCGCTCGATGGGCTGTCACACGGGCTGGCCGGGCAGGACAAGCGGAACGGGGGGTCGGGGGGCGGAGGTGGCGGAGGAGGAGGAGGAGGAGGTGGGAGGGGGACGGTCTCGCCCATGTCACAATCCTTTGCCAACTTCCAGTACCCGGGCGGGCAGGGGCTGAGCCGCAGCCTTATGATGGAGAGCTCAGAGTGCCACAGCATCTTCGAGGAGTCTCCCGAGAGGTAAGGAAGCCTTTGGTTTCCCAAAAGAGGTTGTTTAGAGGTTATGTTTATGCTTAACTTTACTCAGGAATTTTTTTTTGGTTTTCCTATTTTGCTTTTGTTTTGCTTCCACAAAAAGAGGGTATGTTTTTGTACATTTTCATAACCGACATTAACTTTGTGACTTCAATAGATAGCTTGCATATAGATACAAATGCTAGATAGTGCATATACAGTACACTGCTGTGTAACACCATGTCTGTGGCTCTTTAGGTGTGAGATTGCAAGCGTATCCGTTGGGTGTGTGCAGTTACATTCAATTGAGGGTTTTCTAAAATAGGTCAGATATAAAATGTAACTGCTTGCAATGCTAGGCAGAACAGAATCTTAAAGCTGTTTGCTCATTATATTTACTCCATAAGCCTCTGGCAGTTTTGCATGGAAATGCAGTGGTAATTAGCTGAAGCGTGGGTTTGAGCGTTGAGTAATGTGGGCCCCCTGTTTGTCCAGCTCCAGGACTGACACGCCCTCAGACAAAATGATGAATTCGGCGGGACCCCAGAAACAGCGGCCAGTCTCCGCCCCAGGAGAGGACGCCCCGTCGCCGGATAAGAACGAGGTAGGATGAAGGGCCCGTTACATCTAATCAGGGGGGTCAGGTGGACCAGAGCTCAAGGAAGGGGTCAGGAGGAGCTCAGTGCAGGTGTGGGACTAGGAGTAGTTCATCAGAGAACAAACCCCTCATTAAAAGTCTGAAGCTAATTTAAGCTGCAGTAACCAGTGTTTTCATAAGAAAAGAAAACCCAAATGTGGCTGGAAATTAGACTCAGAGTTGAATGCGTATCAACTTCCTGAACACCCAGTATCTGGGTTTAGTATATTTGTTCACACATTTAGGGCGTGGTTTATACTAGTACCAGTACTGTAGGCCTACTACTCATGGCTTTGGGATACCTTTACAAATCTGTGCCTTTTTGTTGTAATTTTCACATTTGATATGTTTGGTACAGGATGGCATTTCTGCTTGGCTGTGCTAATAGGGGGCCAGATCAGAGACACGTGTCCTCTCCCCTGCCATCTCAGTGCAAGCTGTGTGGATTTACTACCAACTGTCACCCATTGAACAGGCAGAGGCCCCTGAGCAGAATCGCAAATTAACATGCGCAAAGTTCACCCTCAGCTTTCAGCTTGCTGTGGTTTACGGCCCTGTCATGATTGGTTGTTGCTCGGTTGTGATGGTGCGACGGATTACAGTGATTGATAGGAGGTCTGGGTTTAGGTTGGACAGAAGGCTTGTGCCACTGGCAGACATATGGAGCCCAGTGTTCCTCCTCTTCCTTTTCCTGCTCTCGCCCCGCCCCGCCTCTTCCTCTTCTTCCTCATGCCCTCACCCCTTCTCCTCCTGTTCTCACCCCTCCTCCTCCTCCTCTTCCTCCTCCTCCTTGCTCCCAACCTCTGCAGTGTCCTGTGTCTGGCAGCAGGCCATCCCTAACCTGGGCCTGGACCATGTCCTGGACCTGCTCCGCCTGCAGAGGAAGTGGAGGACACAAAGGGGAAGTGTTCTGTCTGTAGCCTGAGAGAAGAGGGTGGGGTGGCATTGATGTGCTTCCCCTCATTTTCCTCTCTCTCTCTCACTCACTCTCTCTCTCTAGGAATCTCTCTGAGACTTAGAAATATGAGCCATCCGTTCAGGCAATGTGGACAATCTAGGGAGGGAGAGGAGTTGTTTGTGTGACAATCACAGATATAGCAGCAGAGTCAGCTGAATATCAGCACTTTTTGCAAATGAATTCTTCCTTGAAAAATATCTCAGCAGTGGCTTCCTCTTTTGAGAATTTCCTGGAAAAAAACAACATCTCTGTTGTATTGAATTGGCCTTATGATGGTTCCAGATTGACAGATTGTCGAGGATTACATGCGCTGGGTGCAGTGCCCAGGATGTTGGCAACTCTTCAGAAAGCAACCCCGTTTCCCAGGGTGTACAAATCTCTGAGCCTGACGCCATCTGCGAATGAGATTGTATACTTTAAAGCTGTTGCTGCCTTAAAGATTTGTTGACTGAAAACTAATTTCAGGAGACAAGGGGGAGTTTGTTTGTGTATGAAACACTGTAAGAGTTACTGGGGCCTTTGTGGGGACATTGGAATGTCAACCACTCGTGAAAGCTCTGGCCATTGGGCTGATGCCTATCCAAACAGTCTGGCGTGGCTGGAGCTACACTAGAAGGTCAGTGGAGCTGTAGTGAAGGAGTTGATCAGGAGCTCCCTGACGTGTGTTTGTCACCTACTTTTCTCACACCAGCAGTAAGACGAAGCAAGACTAAGCAAATTAACGTGCATGAGCAAGTTCTTTTCATACACCATGGTAACTCAAAGTCCTTTACACGGCCATTCTAAAACCGAAATACAGTAAGGTGTCTCTCCCTTCTCACTAGTCTTCCACTCTTGTCTTCACTACCCCAGACGAAGCTAGGTCATTCGCTTTTTTCATGTTTTATATATATAATGGTAATTCAGAATGATTCACCAAGCCAATCTGAAATTCAAATACAGCAGGGGAATTGTCTGACTGCTGTCACACTGATAGCCTCTCACTACACCGCCTTCACGTGTGTGTGTGTGTGTGTGTGTGTGTGTGTGTGTGTGTGTTTGCCCTCTCTTTCTCAGCTGCGTAACTCCACGGAGCAGTTTGAGGAGTACTACCGCCAGCGTCTGCGTGTGCAGCAGCACCTGGAGCAGAAGCAGCAGCAGAGGCAGCTCTACCAGCAGATGCTCCTGGAGGGAGGAGTGCAGCAGCAGGAGAGCCCCCCCGCCGACAAGCACAACCTCACCGAGGCCTTCCTCACCAGGTCAGTGTTTAACATGTCGACCATTAACACAACCTCACTGAGGCCTTCCTCACCAGGTCAGTGTTCAACATGTCGACCATTAACACAACCTCACTGAGGCCTTCCTCACCAGGTCAGTGTTCAACATGTCGACCATTAACACAACCTCACTGAGGCCTTCCTCACCAGGTCAGTGTTCAACATGTCGACCATTAACACAACCTCACTGAGGCCTTCCTCACCAGGTCAGTGTTTAACATGTCGACCATTAACACAACCTCACTGAGGCCTTCCTCACCAGGTCAGTGTTTAACACGTCGACCATAACACATCTGAATCCCAAAAGAACATGAGATCCCCCTCAGCTAATCATTTCCTTACTGTTACAACCCAGTCAGTCTTTCATCCCTCCACCAGATCCATCCCTCGACATATTTTCTGACATCTTGATGAGTTATTTCACTGTTTTCACTGTAGTTCAGTTCATTTCCTGTGCCATTTTCCTCAAGTCATTTTGGAAGCCTTTGTTCGATTTGAATGCATGACAGGGACTAGCAGAGTTGAACTGATTGGAATCATCCCAACAGTTATATTGCTCATTGCCAACTCCTCTTTGCCTTTGAGCTGGGCTTCTAACTTTATCTTCCAACTTTATATGCAGTGCCCAACACCCACCACTCTACTATCAACACACACACACACACACACACACACACACACACACACACACACACACACACACACACACACACACACACTTACGTACACATACACATGCACACATACACACATACACACATACACACACACACACACACACACACACTTGCACACACAGAGCTTTTTATAGAAGAACAGTCAGACACTCTGGGCTGGTCTGGATGAATCAGGCCCTGCTGTCAGAAAGGAAGTGAATCTGCCTCTCTGCCAAACAGTGTTGAGGGTGGAGGTTGGGGTGGCAGGGTGTTTCTTAACATAGCACCATGGGGGGAGAGGGCCTACGGTAGTCTCCTCTCCTGCTCCTCCTCCTCCCCCATATCACCGCAGGGAGCCACTGGCGTCAGTCTCCCTCTAATGACCCATAGCCTTTTCACAAAAGAGTCCCACTACAGGGAATATTTTCATCCATCATCTGTGAAAATAACAGTTAGATACGGTCAGTCCTTTCACAGTTGGGAAGAAATATGTTTTTTCATTATTAAATATGACCTACATTGATATTACCAAGCCTTTGGGCTAGTGTAATTAAGCTGTAATATGTACACACACATTGACACATAAAACTAGGAGCGTGGTTAGACTGATTCAGAGTTAAGTGTTAAGGTGTAACAGGCTATAAAATATACAAATACACCTGTACTAGCTTACACTTGATTTAAAACAATGTAAACATCTATTTTTATTTTGAAACCAGGTCATGGAGTGACCGATGAATAATTTAGATTGGGGGAGGGAGATCAGAGAGGCTTTGTCTGGCGTGGAGCACCTTATGACAGTAATGAGATGATAATGTCTTATGGCCTGTCTTATGCCAACGTGGAATAACAGTGAGACGGAGCTGGAGCATGGAGGTGTGACTCTAGACTCCAGAGACAGACTTTGGCGCTAAGGTGACCTGGCTGACAAATTTAGAAGAGTTGGTGCCTCCCAAGACACACATACACACACACACACACACACACACACACACACACCCACACCCACACTTGACAATGAGCCATGTCTTTTATGAGTCCCATAAGGAATCCTTAGGCAGTATGGGGGAGTCAGCGATGAGCCGAAAAAAAGGGAGAACAAAGCCTTGCAGGGAGCCCCAGATGGTGCTGTGTGCCCAGGGAACGGAGGGTGTGTGTGTGGGGGGGGTAAACAGCTCCCTGGAGAGAAGTGTATATACACACACACACACACTTTCTCTCTGTCAGGCTCTCTGTTGCTTTTTCACTCCCTCCCCATACCCGCCTACCCTTTTTAGTCTTTCAGCTGATCATGTTTGCTCCGGGCTGTCCCTGTACCCACGATACACCTGTTCTCTCTTGTCCTGAAGGGGGGGGGGATTACATGCTGGATGCTGGATTAAATCAGACCTGATTTTCACAGGGAGTGTGATTTGCCTTGCTTGTATGCGTATGACAAAAGGGTTTGGGAAAGTTAAGGTTTTACCAGTGTACCACTAACATTTCAACTCCAAAGGCTTTGTGTTTTATTTTAGTTCAGTTTGTTTTTTGTCCTGTTCACTAAATGAAATTTCCTCTCTGAAAAATCTAATTTCCTTGATGGGAACACAACCTGGGCTTATTGTGGATTATGAGTTCAGAGTAAACTTAATGCTTGTTTTACAAAACCTGATATCATGAGTTAGTACCAAGATCAGTGAGTCTACATGCCTACATTACTCTATATTGTGTAAGGATACCAGTTGTGTTCGCAGGCTCATCAGAGCCATAGTGTGTGTATAGATATGATGGTGTTTCTAGCTGAGCAGTGGCTAAATTGCCATGTCTGCAGGTCCATCCAGAAGCTGGAGGAACTGAACGTGGGGATGGACGATCTGGGGGAGGATGTGCAGGCCCTGACCCAGCAGTGCAACGGCCAGGCGGAGAACGGCAGCACCAGCGCCCCCTCCGACACCTCCCTCTCGCAGGGGGACGTGGTGGTGTGCAGCACCCCACAGCAGTCAGGCACGGGGACGGGGACGGGGCGCGGGGCTCCCCCCATTAGCGAGTCCCCAGTCCACTCCCCAAGGTGAGGCTCCAGCACAGCCTGTAGGCTACTGTGAGGGAGGAGCATTTGTGCATAATTTATATTATTAAATTATATATCTATATTATATATTTATCATTTTACTCTGAGAGAGAATCATAGGTGGATTGTGTATATATTTAAATTATAGATTTATATATATATTATACATATAGACATTATACATTTACATTAGTCTGAGAGGGGAACATGTGACTCGCTCATAATCTCTGGAATGGTAGTCATGAGTGCTTACCATAGTCCACCAGTGTGTAGTTAATGTGAATTATTATGCATGAATGCCAAGTGCAACCTCAGTGATTACATAAGGAGTCAGAATCAGTGTTTTATGGCCAAAGGACATGTTTCATGGTCAAAGGAATCCTATCCTAGCCAAATGGGTCCCTGCTTGTAAATATGTAGCTCTGTTGGGTTTGTTTATACTATGTCTACCTGCTGACAGCCATTTAGAAATTAATTGTTGAGGAATTTTGAACTACTTTTTGTTTCCCCCTTAGTAAGATATAAACATTGCTGGTTTCATAATGTTGTAAAATGACTAAAAGTCAATTGTCAGGTGTAGAATGGCAACATTTTCAGTAGCTCTCAAGGAATTCCATAAATTGGTGCTGACAGCTTTGTTAATTTTGCATCAGAGTGGCATAGGGAACCTTTAATGTCCATGTGTTATGCACAGTGTCCAGACGGATACGTCAAAACCAGGCTCTGGACTGGAGGACTCCATAACCATGAACCCCTCCAGGGGCTCAGAGGTGAGTTATTAAATTGATATTGTTATCATCAGTATTATTGTTTCTCATTTATGTATTATAATGTAAGTCACTTTGGGTAAAACAGATAAATAAATACAAAATAAACTAAAGTGAAACTCCCAGACGTCTTCACTCAGGTTGCATGGCTCCGTGCAGAGCTTAGATGCTGACAGGGCACAGAGAAGAGGTAGTTAATCTCTCACGGATTCTTCCGGAATATCCCATCAGCACCCAGACCACAGCAGCTTAAGTGTCACTCAGCCAAATGCTGCCAATAGCCTGGCTTTCTGACTGTGGTCATTTTCACAAACTTAACTGTAAAATTATGCAGAAGCTTCAAAAGTTATGACATCAATGCTTATCTGAAAGATAATGCAGCATTATCTGAAAGAATTGTTTGCCAGAATTGTTTCCCTGAAATAGCCACAGCGGCACAGCGTACTTATGTGAGTTGAGTATGTAAGGATGGCCTTGTCATGCAATGTAGTCATGTCATGTGACAGTGTAGACTAACGTAACTTCAGTACACTAATGATGGAACACATACTAGCTATCTATTCACAACATATATGTACTTAAAATCAACTCAGTGATCTTGTGATACAGCTCGGGTTCAGTGATGGGTGCTTGCTTGCCTTGTGCGTTTGGTAGTGTGACAGTAGGTCTGTTTTGGAGTGAGGGTGTGTCAGCTGTGTCGGCTCATTGGTGTGGTTTTAATTAAGGCAGTTGCTTAAGCTGCTTGGCCTCTGCTGACTCAGACACACACACACACACACACACACACACAAACACACACACTCGCACACACACTGAATACACACACATTCTTCTATATTATCTACATCTCTGTAAGTAGGCATTCAGGATTTCCATGTAGTAGCATCCTAATCTTAGTGTGGGATTCATTTTGTCTTTTAGATTAGATAGAGACAACGCTCTGCCCTCCAGTGTGTGTGTGTGTGTGTGTGTGTGTGTTTGCATGTCTGTGTGGGTAAAAGAATGTGGAGAGTGTGTGTGAGAGAGAGGATGCATGTCAGTGTTATCTGGTCGTCCTGTCATACTGGATTAATCTCTGCAGCCTATTGAGTTGTGCTGATTTAGCACTGAGACAAGCAATCTGTGAGAGGATGTGAGATTTCAGGGTTAGCCCAGACTCACAGGGTCATCTCTGTCCTTCTGACCTTCTGGGGGAGAAGACCAGAGCCATGTTCTTGACCGTTAACACTCTGTCCCTATGGCGCAGGAGGAGAAGTCCAAAGCCACGTTCGTGGCCGTGAATACCTTGGAAGACACGCAGGCAGTGCGCGCTGTCGCCTTCCACCCCACGGGGGCGCTCTACGCCGTTGGCTCCAATTCCAAAACACTGCGAGTGTGTGCCTACCCAGATGTACTGGACACCAGGTGAGCACAGAGACAGCTATTAGGGGGCCCCCTGTCATTTGAAAAGTCTGTAATGTACAGTTGTTGAGGGTGTTGCTCAACTCATCTTCCCCATGTCATTACGAAAGGATTTCGACCTTTTTTCATAGTATTTATTTATTTTGAATAACACCACTATTGGGAAAAACAATGCCATCTCTACCCAGGGAGCATACATGCACACACACTCATGGAAATGCACCGTATACCGTACCATAAATAAATTAGTATGAAACCATTTGCTAAATGGGGTGCAAATTGAAAACCAACTTTTGCTAGGCCTGTGCTAGAGTCAAGTTGTTTGGGTGCTTGTCTTTGTCTCAGTGGGTCCGGAGGCTCCAAACCGCCGGTGGTTCGCTTCAAGAGGAACAAACACCACAAAGGCTCCATCTACTGCGTGGCCTGGAGCCACTGTGGGCAGCTGTTGGCCACCGGCTCCAATGACAAATACGTCAAAGTGCTGCCCTTCAACGCAGAGACCTGCAATGCCACAGGTGTGTGTGTGTGTGTGTGTGTGTGTGTGTGTGTGTGTGTGTGTGTGTGTGTGTGTGTGAGTGACTGACTGAGTGACTGAGTGTGTGTGTGTGTGTGTGTGTGTATCTGAGACTGAGAGAGAGAGATTTGGGAGACAGCATTTGGACTGAGGGCAATAAAGTTGGTTTATGATGGTTGGTTGGTTGTTTCCCATCATACCATTACTTGCAGGCTACTATCCACAAATAGATCAGCGTCCAAGTGAAACCAGTGTGAGTGATGACATATGACACAGAGAGGTTCATGATCAGTTCACAGACCAGTTATCAGCCGTGTGGTTTACCCCTGCAGATTATTGAACACCATTTGGCTGCATCCTGCTTCTCTCAGTGCAGTAACTGTTTATCTCTGACAGTGAAGCACATGGAAAGACCATCTTTACTATACTAGTACCCTTGTCGCGTCTACTATAGTAGTTTAGTACTGTTAAGTACATCACACTAGAATGACATTGACTTAGTATGGTGTGTGTGTGTGTGTGTGTGTGTGTGTGTGTGTGTGTGTGTGTGTGTGTGTGTGTGTGTGTGTGTGTGTGTGTGTGTGTGTGTGTTTTGCAGGCCCTGATCTTGAGTTCAGCATGCATGACGGTACCATCAGAGACCTGGCCTTCATGGAAGGGCCGGAGAGTGGGGGGGCCATCCTCATCAGTGCGGGGGCTGGAGACTGCAACATCTACACTACCGACTGCCAGAGAGGACAGGGCCTGCACGCGCTCAGTGGACACACAGGTACACACACACACACACACACACACACACACACACACACACACACACACACACACACCTACTCATAGTCTACAGGTGTGTGTATGTATAGACAAAGACAAAGTATGTATGTTCAAAGAAGACAGTGCACACACAGGTATACATGTACACACACACACACACACACACACACACAGATTATCAGCAATTACAGGGTTAGAATATCCCATCCTGTGTAAGTGTGTGTGGACAGCCAGAGTGATGTATTTGTAATGCTATGTGATGATAATGTTATGTATTCCTGTGTGTCACCTGAAAGACTAAGGTGCTAACAACATCCAAGTCATGGAATTGATACCCGTAAAAACCCAAATAAAAATCTGTACTACATTGTACAGTTTTACAGATATATGTATACATTTATATTATATATGTATGTATCAAAATAACGTGCTTAATGAATAAAGCTACAGTGGTAAAAGGCTTTGTTCCGATATTTGTATGTCCACCTCTCAGGGCACATCCTGTCTCTGTACACCTGGGGTGGCTGGATGATTGCGTCGGGCTCCCAGGACAAGACCGTGAGGTTCTGGGACCTGAGGACGCCCAGCTGTGTGAGGGTGGTGGGAACAGGCTTCCACGGCTCAGGTGGGTCCTACTCCACACGCTGTTAATGTATAGAATGTATAAGGAAATGTTTATACTAAAAACTGTACCTAAGTATGAGTCTGTCTCTATTCTGTTCTAAGATATTTCCTATTTAGCTAGCTAACAGCGACTACAAAGAGATCATGGAATGGTGTCGATGGCACAGAAGAGTGTTGACCTAACTGCCCCTGTTGTCCTCACAGGTAGCCCTGTAGCTTCTGTTGCTGTGGACCCCAGCGGGCGTCTCCTGGCGACGGGGCAGGAGGACAGCGCGTGTATGCTGTACGACATCCGCGGGGGGCGGATGGTGCAGACGTACCAACCCCACAGCAGCGACGTGCGCTCCGTCCGCTTCTCCCCTGGAGCACACTACCTGCTCACCGGCTCCTACGACACCAAGGTCATGGTCACCGACCTGCAAGGTGAGGTTACATGATGGGATCTGGGCTAGCTGGGTCAGCTTCAGAGGTTTCCGTGTGTGTGTGTGTGTGTGAGTCTAAGTCTAAGTGTGTTTGTGGAAAAGTAAAGACACTTTGCACAGTTTTAATGTGTTCACCATGCATTCATTACTATGAATCCTTTTTTATAAGGGAAGGTTACATAACTAAATTAGTTGATTTGTTTATTTGTTAACATTGTTTGTTGTTTGTGTGTGTGTATGTACATGCATGTGTGTGTGTGTGTGTTTGTGTGTGTGTGTGTGTGTGTGTGTACATACATGCATGTTTGCATGTGTGTGTGTGTGTGTGTGTGTGTGTTGTGTGTGTGTGTGTGTTCTGCAGGAGACCTAACCAAGCCGCTGCCCCTGACTCTGGCGGGAGAACACAAGGACAAGGTGATCCAGTGCAGGTGGCACTCACACGACATGTCCTTCATCTCGTCCTCTGCCGACCGGACAGTCACCCTGTGGTCACAGAGCGCCTAGGAGGAAATTAGAGGAGCCGCCACAAGCACAGCACAGAGCAGTACGCCTCCTCACCACCGGGAGGAGACAGTGCTCTGAGATGTAAACACACAACTCTACCGCAGCCTCCCTCTTTCTCCGGACAGAGAGTGACATCAAGAGTAGTCATAGCGAATGAGTTAGTGTGTTCAATATGCCACAGTATGTGAATTTCTGTTTGTGTGTGGGTGTGTGTGTGCCTGGACTGCGGCGGTATGTGTGTGTTCATGTGTGAGACAGAGAATACGTGTGTACAGTATTGTAGTTCCTGCACCTTTTTGTGTTAATTTATATTAGTCCATGCACTCATGAAATGCTTCTAAAAATGATATCCGTTCTCTTGACCTGAAACTCTACGAGGTGTGGCTATTAAATAATAAGACTAGTGCTGTAATTCAGTCGTAATAAAGAAAACTTGTTATACTCGTTAAACTTGTATACTTATATAATTATAGCTTTGTCATATAATAGCCACACCTTGTAAATTGCAAGACTCGAGATAATGTTTCCTGTCCATGTGCATATACTAAAAAGGGATAGAGCTGTTCTGTGAAAAATTTAAAATCATTCCTTCTCTCTCTCTGCTAGTGTCTCAGAAGAATGACATGATCCACCACATTCCCCATGTGCACCTGTGTTTAAAAAACAATACGAATGAAACAAGAATAGAGGCTTTAGCTCAAATGTTGCTCAGTTGGTGCCTTGTGAAATGGGCTCCAGTTTTATCCGTTTAAAAAAACAGCTTTACTAATTATAGAAAAACAGAGTATGCTACCCTTCTGTGAGGGATCTGTGTGTGTGTGTGTGTGTGTGTGTGTGTGTGTGTGTGTGTGTGTGTGTGTCTGTGTGTGTCTCTGTGTGTGTGTGTGTGTGTGTGTGTGTGTGTGTGTGTGTGTGTGTGTGTGTGTGTGTGTGTGTGTGTACAGGGGTTCCTGGAGCAACTCTTTCTGTCTTTTCTTAGACACTTCTCCAAGTTCTCTGTGTAAAAGATTGCATAGCTCTCTTCAGCCTTTCCATATCCCTTTGCACAATCGCAGAATAAAAAAACAAAGAATAATATAATGATAAAGCATGATGTGAACATTTCGGCATTCCTTTCAAGTTCCATAGTGTTGTATTGGAGCATGTGCAAAGCTGCTATTACTTTAAAAAGAACAAGTGTGAGGTAAAGTCATGCAAGCCTATTATCCATTATGAAGCACTCAGTTGGGTATGAGAACAAAATTAGTCCGTGTTTCCCAGGTGGATGCTGGAGCATCCGGACCCGGGCCAGATCAGCACCAGACCTGGGCCAGATCTAGGCCATAGTCATATACTGTCCAGGTTGTCACTTGTGTTACTAAAAGATTATTTGAAACTGGCAAATGCCTGCTCTGCGCTGTCTGAAAGCTTTTGATCTGTTTCGTAAAATATGAAAAATGTCAAAATGAGCAGTGTTCTGTAACGATTTTGATTATTGTAAATTAATGTTCTGTGGCAGCCACAAAACCTGGCTTGCTTGCATTTGCTGTAACACTCATAAGTATGTAGTGTGAATCTCAGAGTTCTGATCAAATGTTTGAAAATTCAAAGGTTCATGGGATACATGTTTTATAACTTTCTTCTCTGTTTCGCTTCCTTATGGTGTCATGTAGTGGCATTGACTAAATGTAATTCAGGGTCAGTCACTGTCTTTGCAAAAGGGAACAATTTTGTCAGAAGCATAACATTCTAACACAATTAATTTTTATATCGTTTTTTTATGTATTAGTGGCTTGATCTTATGTTACAGTTGCACTTTTTCCAAGGAACTAATATTTTAAAATGCATATTATATTTAATTTAATATTGTTGCATTGTGTACAGTCATTTATTTTAACCAAATTATTTAACTAATTCATATTTATTGTTTTATTTTGATGTACATTATAATTTCTCTTAGTTGTATCTTGTTAGCTTTGATATAAATACGATGTAAAAAGCTACTAGTGCTGATAAGTGTGACTGCTGCAGTGATGTTGGAGTAAAGGCCTTTCTGTCACTACTCAACTGTTGAAGTTATTTCGGAGTATATACAAATTCAGATGGTGTTACATATCTGAAAGCATCGGGAGAACCAATCAATACATTTGTTCACATTGTTCATGGCCAATACATACAATGTGTGTGTGTGTGTCTATATATATATATATAGACACACACACACATTGTATATTGTATATTGTATACTGTATATATCATACCTATTCAGTTGGGGGCTGCAGGCCAAATCCATCCCTCAAATCAAGTCAAACCGCATCACCCTACCTCAGACCAGTTCAACACTAGAACATGTTGGCCCCCTTGCAAATCTCAAATGCCCCAAAAGCAACTTCCTCTAAATTTCGCAATCAGAAGACGAGAGACCAAATGCGTTCTTGATTGAAAGGCAGAATATGCTCCATGGATGATCTTACCGTATAAATGGCACATTCATCTTTTAAAAAGTTATTTGGTCACTGCCATTTTTCTGACTTTCACTCAATCAGAGTGTACTACCTGTTTGGCACCGCGCCCATTTTCTGGTATGCGTGTGGCAGAACCCCACCCCCAGAAATTAATCCATGTTCACCTATACAAAATATTTCTACTACCACCAGTCATGGCACCCTACAGCCGGGCCTGCTTGTGCTTTCAACTCGTGCTCGATAGTTTGTCAATTTATTTTTGGCAACACTGGTGAAACACTTTCAGTTTCATACTGTGGGCAGTCTCTTCCGTTCCGTCTTATTTACGCTACCAAACCGAGTGACTGTACTACACAAATCTTTACAACATGCATATGAGTAAAGTATTACCGGTATTTATATTCCTACTGATGGGTTATTCAACAGGAAGCAACGATGAGTGGGTTGACTACATAGACATGCTGAGATACGATTCGGTATCTCAAAGTATGAAAAGAAAGGTAAGACTGATAATCTTGATCGATCTAGCAATATTTCGTTTTCTCTTTCAGTTCAGTCATAAATGTATAGTCTGGTTTAAACACGTTCGCCTTTTTCACACTCATGCACGCGCACATTTTCAATCGTCTTTTCTTCTCGATAAGGATGACCCATGTGCAAAGTGCTACGAAACCCACGGGTTGTGGGCCCCGATTATGATTTTAAAGCATGCACCGCTTGCTGACCTCTTCAAGATCGGCATGACTCTTCTACTAATTATTCTGGTGAGTAGCCTGCTTCGCAAATGTGAAGAATCCAAGCGCAAGGCTTAATTCGTTATTACATTTCTCTGAATTCACCTACAGCTTGGCTTCCAAAACAGAGTCCCTAGGTTGACTAGCCATGGGGGGCTACAGGTGAACCAGTTAAGTATTTAACACAATAGTGTAAATACTTGATATTTCTTTTTTTCTCACACAACTCAGGGACATACATTCATCAGGGCCCTCCTCCGACGCCGGGGCAACCACAACCCTCCTCCTTTAGCTGTGCCCCAAGTTCAGGCTGTGGGTGAGGCTCATGGAGAGCATGTCGACCCTCAGGACCCCGAGCCCGGAGTAGAAGAGGCACCACAGTTCCTTCAGCCGAGAGTGGAGGAGAACGATAATTCTTCTGAGGGCCACTTACTCGGAACACAGATAAGACCAGCAGCTATGGGACCTGAATTTGAAAACAACCTCCCAGCACATGTAAGTGTAGCAAGGGTTTATAAGGTCCTTACAAACGTATAATATATGCATAATATAAGTACAAAATAATGGTGAGTAGTAGTATAGAAAATGGTAAATCAGTTTAGTGGACATCCACTGTATCAGGAACTTTGCCTAGCCTACATTCTTGGCCTATATGGGTTTGCTCGTTTTCTCTTTCCAGAATACCCAAAATCCATTGGACAGAGAGGGCGATGGAACAGAATCAGATAGTGAGAGATACTGTAGTTTTCACTTTCCAGTTCCTGAGACCAGAGAATAAACATAACATCTGGTCATACTTGAGACCCGACCCGACCCAAATCTGGCACGGACACACTCTCAGGTGCTGTCTGGGCAGGGTGATGGACATACGTTGCAGCCAGAACATCTGCAAATCCTGGCACCTCTTGAAACGGTGAATATTGCCAAAGCACTGCCAATCAACCACCGAGACATGAGGCCAACACTGTAGTGTAGTGAGCATAGGAGGAGTCGGCCTCAAAAGTAGTCAACGGTTCAAATGAATCATGGGGCGATGTAATGTGAATATGAATGCTAATAAGACAATAAAGACATGTAGCTGTTCACTTGGTATGTGAAGTTGCTCACAATATAGTGTAAACAAGGAAAGGACATAAACATGCACATTATGTATAAGGTATGTCACACAGCAAACCAATTTAAGACCACACCAGTTTTACACAAAGGAGGTTTTATTCCTCATAGCATGTGCTTCAAAATGTTATTTACAAAAGGATATCAGCTGCTACACATTACTGAGGTCATTATTTTACCAAATACATTATACAATTTTCTCATGCACACACTGCTAACACACATACGGACGGTTAAAAAAATATAATTATAGAGTACTGTACCTTTCTAAACTCTACAAATAATTCTGGTGGGGATTAAAAACCTTAAAAGGAGAAAAGAAGTGGCAGTATACAATTACTTAATTAAGAAAAACAAAACTGAAATAAACCAAAATAAATATACACAAAACCTGCAGTCATGTATCTAAAGATACACTTAGGGTGAGTCTGGAATACTACGCAGTGAATGTAAGAATACAAACGTAAAAACTGACCAATTTCCTGTATATTCTTACAATGCAGTACTGTTCAGAAATCGAATCAAGAGATGGAACCTGTGACCTTCAGGCCTCTAGGGGACACCAACAAGAACACTCTTTGCCTGTTGTGTGTACATGTGCTTCTGTTTACTTCCTGCCTCTGTTTTCCAACCATTGTTTTGTTCCACCTGCTTGTTAATGAGTCATGTGACTAATTAGTCAGGTATTTATACCTGGCTGGTTTTCAGGCTCATGGCTGTGTCTTTGTTATTTAGTTATCTGGTGTTCTGATTTCTGGTGTTAATTCTAGTCTCAAGTCTCCTAGTTTCCTAGCCTCAGTGCCATAGTCTCCAGTCACAGTCCCTGTGTGTTTTTGTAAGTCTCGTGAATTCCTAGCCTCTTGTTTTGTTAAAGCCGCGTCTTTTACCTCAAGTTGCTCTTCTTTTAATACTTATGAGCTTTGACTTTTTTGCCGTTATCTTCTGTGAGTTTGGAATATCCTTATTTTTGTTGGTAGAATATTAAAAGACAAAGTTTTCATACATCCTGCACTTGGGTCCTACTACTTTGCTCTGTGAGTTCCTTACTGGGACAGAAATCCAGCGGCCTGGATTCGATTACGGCCCCTGACAACCTGAGTTTAAAAAAAATCATGCCGTTTTGACAAAAACAGCCATTTTCCATTCCTCTTCCAGTTCATTTCCTGGAAATCTTCTATCACTGAAATTCATTTGACCCCAAACTCTTTGCTGGCCTCTGAACCACCATCTCATGTGCATACCCAGTATGGATGTACATGTATTGTAGTGTTTGAGCAGTCTGTTGTGTGGCGGGCCGGGTCGGCTCGGCGTGGGCCGACGCTACAGCTGGTGGCAGCTGGCACTGGCAGGTAGGGTGACGCGCTGCTCGTCCATGCGTTTGGCCTGGGAGCGCATGATCAGGCTGAAGAAGTCCTCGTCAGGCACCGTGGGGCCTTTGCTGGGGGGCGGCGGGGGGGCACACCGCTGGTCATCCAGACGAGAGCCCTGAGCAATCAGAATGACAGGGAGAGGAGAGAGGAGACACACTGGGGATGAGTGAGGCTGCATGGACACATTTTGAATGTGTTTAAACACCTAAATAATTGTCGGTAGTATATACTAGGCAATGGCTGTAAATAGTGGATTAAGTATCTGCTACCGATTTTGCATCTACAGAAGTTAATGGATCTGCTGAATACTTTAAAAGACAGAATCAGTTTGCAGACATTTCGCAAATGCTTTGAAAGTCAATACGAGACAGCAAACACGAGATCTGCATCCTGAGAGGCTTTCTCCTCCATTTAAAAAAAAAGGTTTACCTGGCACTTGACCAGCATGTCAAAGAACTGGTCGTCGGGTTCGTTGTTGTCGGTGCTGGCCATCAGGTGGCTAAGCACAGCCTGGCTGCTGTGCTGAGTGAGCCGCAGGCCTGGCAGGCTGCCCCCCGTGCTTGCCCGCTGGTCGTCAAGGCGACGGCCCTGAGTGCTCGCCACTAGGCTGAAGAACGGCTCCTGGCCCGGGGACGCCTCAGAGAATGCTGAGGAGAAATATGTATTTACCGTTGGTATTACAATCAAACCATCAGCCTAAACTATGGTCTTTACATCAAAGTGGGCTTATGGTCCTGGTAATACAAGATGTATTACCTGGACATGTAAAAAGAGCTTTAACAGTAATCGTTCAAGGTTTAACACATGATCAAAAGAAGCCTGTGGCCATGATTTTCATTTAGCACTGTAGAAGGATTTCACACCAAGCCAGGGCGCTGATACACAAATGGGCTACAAGTTACTAACAACTTGTCTCTAACGTGAAGAGATCTATAGACAGCAGCTGATTCATAACTCTGGTGTAGACCAAATCACATACAGGACAAGAGGTGTGTAAGTTTAAACAGACGGAGACTGACACGTAGGGTCTGCTCTAGATAATGATTGGAGAAGCAGCTCACATTTCTTCATGGCAGGGGGCGGGGTCCGGGAGGGACTGGAAGGCACGGATGCGCTGCTCTTCCTGTCTAGGATGGTACAGCGCTGGTCGTCCATGCGGTTGCTCTGGAAACGGCTGAGCAGGTCGAAGAAGCTCTCATCTCCCAGCGTGTCCACACTTGCCCTCTGCAAGAGACAGTCATGAGACATGATGCGAACACAGGGTAACATGTGAGGCACCCATACGTCTGGAACTGAGCTATTTCTTTGGTTTGGTAGTGCAAAGCCATTTGAAATCGGAGAAGCTTGTGATTGGCTCAGTCTGGTCCAGATGGTAGTGCACATGGTGTCACTTTTAATTTGACAGACTCATTCAACAGCCTCCAAAAGACTTTGTAGAGACTTATTGACATAGAGTGGTCTCGAGTGAAACTTTACTGCCTAAAAGTGTAATTACATGATCAATCTGATAGATAAACTGAATAATAAACCTAGGAAACCAGAAAGCCCTTAACCTAAAGGGTCAAACAGATAAGGCCTTCACCGTTACCTTCTGAGGTCCAGGCCCCTGCGTGGTGTCCTGAGTGTTGCTGCTGTCCTGCAGGACTTTGGTGGAGCCGGTCTTGTGCTTCTTGCCCCTGAAGCGGTTTACAAAGAAGAGTCTGGAGGAGGACTTGCCTAGACTGGGCTTCGCTGGCTTGCTCAGGATGTCACTGTTCCATTTCTGTCCCTGTGTGAGAGAGGTAAGTAAGTCATGGTCCACCATGCACTGAAGATGGAGCTGTGACTAGAAGTGGATTACAACTAACGGTGACTGTTTTATGAGAAGCTAGTAGACAATTATTCCAGACTGATATGCAGTAGTTTGACTTCAACATTTAAACACAAGTAAGCAATCTTGCATGTAAATTGAGCAGCTTCTGCGATGTTTGGCAAAGCTTACATTAGTCTTGTCTGGAGTTAGTTTCATCAGATCCAGGTTCTCCATGCTGTGTCGTCTGCTCATCCTTGGCCGTGCCCCTAAATGAAAACAAATACTGAGTCAAGACTCAGAAAATACTCAAAATGAACTAGATACTAAAGACTGAACATGAAATGAGCCTCTCGATTCTGACAAATACACAACCTAAATTACTCGCTAACTTTGCCAACTTCAACTTAGCCTGTTGCCTAATAACAAAATATGAATACACTTCATAATACAGCACAAATCATCAGCTCTATGGTCATTATGGATCTCCATGGTATGTGGTGAGAGGGAATAAAGATGGCTGTTAAAGTGCTGTTAGTGGTGCTGTTTGGGAATAAGTCTGAACTGTATTCTGGTAACTGCCATGAACATAGACAGTATACAAAGAAGGGAAGAACCGACATGTCCCTGGGAATCATCTGAGCTCTGAAGAGAGCAAGTCTGGACACTATCCAGCAATATTAACCAATCAGAATGTAGAAGAGAATGGGCTTCCCATGTACAATGCACACAGAAAAAAGAGGGGTGGGGTCTTTTTGTGTACTAGTCTGACAGTAGTAAAGTAGCAATAAATACTAATGCTGCAAACTGTTTTCACGATTACAGTAAAGCAAATTGGCCATGGTACGGAAATCAGCCTCTCCGAGTGAGTGATGCATTCAGTGGGCTACCTGCACGGTTGTAGTCGATCTCTTTGTTCTCCGACAGGACGGAGTTGTTGGTGCTGTAGCTCAGGCCCAGCACCATCTGCAGGTCGGACACATTCATACGGGCCGTCAGCTCGCCACCGCGGTCCCCGGTCTGGAGTGAACACGAATAGACCATTCAGGGACATATACATGCCAATATGGCCACAGTGGTACCGCTTTAAAAGTCTTTGAGCAAATACATCAAATTAATCAGAGCTTTCATAAAGACCAACACAGCTATAGCTACTGTTACAAAATACGAGTAATGGACCTGAATTCCATGTGACGGAAAGAGGGAATGTGTATGTGGAAAATGTACCTCTTTGGAGATTTCTAGATGTTTCTCTGCAAAGTGCATGGCCTGGTCGTGGTTTCCCAAGGCTGTGTGTGCGTTCCCTAAACTCCAACAGGCCCGGCCTTCCCCGATCCTACATTAAACAAAGACAGATACAATAATTAATTTCTCATTCATTTGCAAGTCTCCTTGTTTAAAAATAAGCAACACATCTACTTTGTACAAACAGATGATGTGAAAGTGTGTAGTATGAGATGGATGGAGTGGTGTGTGTGTGTGTGTGTGTGTGTGTGTGTGTGTGTGTGTGTGTGTGTGTGTGTGTGTGTGTGTGTGTGTGTGTGTCACACCTGTCATTGAGGTCCTGAGCAATGATGAGGTGTTTGAGGTGGTAGTCAATGGCCCTCTCGTAGTCGTGCAGGAGGGTGTAGGTGTTGCCCAGGCTGTAGCAGGCCTGAGCCTCCACCGCCCGGTCCTTCAGCTGTCGAGCCAACTGCAGCGCCTTCCTGAACAACACACACACACACACCACACACACCCTCAGACACAGTGACTTCCGAAGGACTACTGCTTACACTAGCTCTGAGAGGACTACACAGACTATCTAATAAACTTAAATTTGATAGTCACAGTTTAAAGTCTTGCAACCCGTCTTCGTCCTCTCTAATCACAGTGCTGTATGAATAGACTCTGACGTGGCAAGAACTTCTCTGTTAATAATAGCACCCTTTTAATTACACGGGCACTGCTTTCCTCTCCTCTGCAGTTACAAAAAGGCATATAATTCATCTCAGCCTACAGGCCTGCCAAAAGCATTATGAGGAAATGGCTTTTTTTAGCAGTCATTTCCCCTCCCAAAAAATCATCCACACCCACAGACCTGTACATAACCTTCTACACAGCAACCTGGAATAATGTCCCTCTGGTAGGTCACTCAACGTTAAAACAGAAAGAGAACACAATTTAGTCTGGCAGTCTTTAGAAATCTCTGAAGGTCACTTTTGCCTTTTTAAAACCTAAAATAGAGGGCAGAAAGGCGTTTGTTTTCTCAGGCGGGGCAGCTGGGGGCAGAAAACCTCATTATTGGGTGATGAATGAATGTCTGGCTCACTTGTAGTGTTCTGCTGCCACCTCAAATTCCCCCAAGAAGATGAAAGCGTTGCCCAGGTTGCAGTAGGCCCGTCTCTGGGCTGCGCGGTCGCCAAACTCCTTTGCTATGAGCAGACGCTGTCATAAAGACAAACCACTTATGTTAAAGTCACCCTGACGAAGACCCATTGAAGACTGAAATGTTTTCAAAAAATGATTTTTCACTTAAAATCCTTTCAGAGAAATTTCAAGAAAATAATATTGTTCATAACAGCAAATATGTAGGTTAGTGGTTGATCACGGTTGACCATGTTGACCATGTTCCTTCATCATGTTTTCCAAGGTATGTTGCTAGAAGTAGGTCTCGTAAGTTGGTATTGCTTGGTTAATGTTTCTCACGGGAAGTGAGATAACTCTTGAAAACCCCACTCATGCTCACCTGCTCATGGGACGCCACCGCTCTGCGGAAATTTCCCAGCAGGTAGTATGTGTTGCCCAGGTTACCATGGGTCCGGCCTTGGGCAGCCCGGTCTCCAAGCTCCTTCACGATAGCCAGGTTTTCGCTACACCATTCAATCAGCACAAACAACAGAAAGTCAAGTTCAGGTTTACACATAAATGCTTACCTTTGGAAATGCGAGACCCACACTGTGCACAGACATACATGTTAGTTCATGTTAACTGATCCATCCACACACAAGTAAGCCTACACACACCTGCACACACACGCACGCGCACACATGCACACCCGGCATCAGGACTCACTTGTAGTAATCTGCAGCTCTTGTAAGTGCTGTCATGACCTCCTCTGGGAAATCACCTGGGTCGGCCCCACTCCAGCAGACACTCTTACCCTTAGCATGGTACACGTTTCCAAAGTTATAAAGTGCTCTTGCCTGGCCCACCTGCCCGGGAAAAGCAAGCAAACACTCTCAGAGAAAGCAAAAACAATGCAGGACTACACCTAACAAAGAGCACACCAGGAAACTTTGGTCCGAAAATAACCTGCGTCTCAACTCAAATGGACTTCCACCACACTTAGCCTATGGAAGTTTCCTGATTGGCTAATTAAAACAGACCATGCTGAAATATGAACTGCTAAATAGAGAGCACAACATAGTCCACAGTGCTATTTTCATAGGAACAACCAGCATTTAAAGTTTCCAGCAAGCAGTTATTCCAAAATGATACCATGGAATAACCATAGCACCTAGACAGCATTTACAACAGTTTATTAACTATGAATCTCCATTCATCGGTAAGCAGTTGGTAAACCGAGCAGGAATTCCCCACCTTATCATTAAGGACCTGGGCGATATCCAAGTGCCTTTGACAACAAACAACGGCTTCATCAAAGCGGCCCATCGCCTTCAAAGTGTTCCCAAGGTTCCCACTGGCTTTGGCTTCCCCAAGCTCATCCCCAATGGTCCTGAGAGGAACACACAGAAAAGTTTATTTTCAGCTATTCCATTCATCTGTACATCTCAGCATTTTACACTTATGTATTCCTTGTTTGAAATCCTTCTTTCATCAACGGATTTATTGCATTTAAGTATTTTTTTCCGTTTCATGTGATGTGATGTTTTTTGTATGTTGAGTGAGTAAGCCAAGCCTATCCTGGGTTTAGCAAAGTCAAGTTCAGCTGTGATTTTACACGGGAAAACCCCACTCAGAGGCAGCACTCTAGAAGGTCCAAAACAGGGGCATGGAGAGCTACTATTAAGATATAGAATTATTGTTAAGACTATTAAGATACAGGCACTTCCTCATCATACTCTACAAGGACAAGGGGGGCAGGTGCCTGACCTGGTGAGGGTGAGGTCGTGGTGGTGGAACTCCAGTGCCTTGGTGTAGTCGTGCAGGTGGAAGTAGGCGTTGCCCAGTTGGCTGTAGACGGCGCTTAGCACCTGTAGGTCCTCCGTGCCCACCTGGATGGCTGCCTCGAAGAAGGAGACCCCACCGCCGTAGTCGCCCAGCTTGCAGAGCCGCTCCCCCTCCAAGGCCAGCTCCAGGCAGGAGGCCTCCATCCTGACGAGGAGGACACAGGAGACAGAAGTCAACACCAACTCATAAACAGCACTAAAACAAAAACACCAAACGCTCCTGCTTGTAAGCAACGTAGTTTTCCAGGGCAAGATGTCAGCACTATGTGAAAACAGCTCACAGTCTTGAGACAGCTCTTTGTGGATTGTGGACTAAAAGCGCGTTGAAAACGAAAGCAAGCGAGGCTAGGGCTACCAAATACTCCCAGTCCTCTTTCAAGCCCCGCCTTCAGGAGGCGTTTGGGTTAAGTTAAAAAAAAAAAAGGTTTGAATACTATTACTGCTGTAATCGTTTCCACCCTCATTTGGTCCAGCCCTCACCACAGTTCTTTAGCTACATGAGACTAATGCTACAAGGGACTAGTGAGTGCTCCGTGAGAGCAATGTTGTAAACAAAGGGTAAGAACCATAACCCTTTGAACCTTGGACTTGAAGCTAAGGCAGGGCCTAGATATGTGGCCTCAGTGGTGTACAATTCCTTCCTTTACCGTAAGACAAGGCAAGGCAAGTTTATTTATATAGCATTGGCAATTCAAAGTGCTTTGTAAATGAGCAGATACAAAGAACATAGAAAAATAAGAGAGTAAAAAGGTAAAGTGTATTATAAAGAACATAGAAACATAATAACTGTAATAATGGTAATGAATGTGAGGCCAAGAGCAGGAGGTGCAGGAAACTCCTAAAGGAGGTTATGTGGGGTTAAGTAGGTTCCCATCTTGTCGAAAGGACGGCACCTTTAAAGTCATGAATCAACTATCAGTGCCCGTTAAACAAGAATTATTTTCCATTTCACATGTTTTTCATACATAAAAATACTTTCAAACTGTCAAATTCAATTACATTACATATTGATATAATTTATAACAGTAAAAAGATGGATAATTATGTTGAGGTCTGGCCGTCTCTCCATAATTGTGATACGCACGCATACAGTGGATTTAGATTTAGAGGTCTGCCCTGAAACAACTCAGAGGCTGAGCCGCTAAACCAGCTCATGGTCATTTGTCAAGTTTGCGTGCTAACTATGGCTTGAGAAGGCTACTCCCAAGACACAACTGCACGGAGTGGCACTTCCTCTAACTTCTGTGCACACTCAAAAGAGAAAGTTTAAAACAACACTGCCGTGTAATCATAGTAGGTGTTCATACAGCACTTGCTGCAGACTGCTTCTTCTTCAGGATCTGATGTGCTTCATGAAGACCACAGGCAAACCCAAATGACAGGTTAGCCATGAAGCATTTCTTCGCCTGACGCCTCCTTCATGACTGCAAGCCAGCACGATGTTGGAGGCCAGTAGACTGAATTCCTCTACTAATTAAAGCATCCTAACCACCAGCTCAGCACTTCTAAAAACAAAAAAATGTTTTGTGGGCAAGTCAAAGAGATTTGTGGAATGTATTATTTGTTTTTTTTCTGAGAAAAGCTAGTTACCAAAAGAAAACTTACATTTTACCTGAACTGTCTCTAGCCCTTTTTACTGATTGGTTGTTCAGAAAATGTGGAACTGGTTTTTTCTCACTTGAGAGTTTCCAGACTATATGCCAGTGGACCCTGAGCTAAAACATTAGGCTGGCATAGCCTAACTCCAACTCCACGCTCCCTAGACTCTGGAATTAACCCCACTGTGACATATGAGTAACACAAAGCCTGTATGATAAATCTCAGAGATGAATCCAATAAGCTCTCTTATAAAAGCTGCCAACCAAGTGAAAGCAGAGGACAGAGAGAAATCTGTGCTGTTAGCTACCGCTTCAAGGCAGCAGGTAGCAGACATCACAGACACTCTTATGTTCTTTTTAGGTTAGGAATACTACAGTAAATGCACACTCTTTCAAGACAAAGACAGCGAGATACTGCAACACAGCTAATCAGCTACAGGCATTTCGGAGGATTAAGCTTATAGAAGGAAAAACCCTTAAATACTGACATTTCTCAATTAGATCCATACAAATATTTCTTACATGCACCACATCAAGACAAAAACAAAACAAAAAAAACAACAGGGTTTCCTTTGCTTACTTTTCTGGGTTAATTAGCAATGCTAGGACCCTACCTGTTGTCATCTGGCTCGACACAACTGCAGCACTCTGGGCACCTCAGAGGCATCTAAAACGCGCCGGGGCCTTCAGGGCCACCGCACCACAGGTCTGCAAGGGAAGGCTTCCTCCGAGACGGCAGTCCAGCACAACTGCACCCGTTTACTGTCATACTGAGGCCTACTGCTGCATCTGATTCTACTTGGCCATAAACTTAAATACGTGTGTATATATATATAAACTTAAATACGTGTGTGTATATATATATAAATATATAAATAACAATAAATTGTTAAAAAAACAATGCTTAAAATGAATGAAGTCAGGATCTGTTGTCTGGTTATTAAGGTTTTAAAACGGAGCTGACGCAGCTTCATTGTTGTTGATAGGGCAGAGGAGGGATTGGGGAGAGCTGGACTGTCAGCGTTTCGGAGGATAATCTGATCTGACCCTTTTCCCTCGGCCGTCACCTGTGATTACTTCTCCCTCTCTCTCCCTCTCATCTCTCCCCCTCTCTCTCTGGGCACTCTGGTGATCAGAAACACTACTAAGAGTTGTATTACAGAACAATTCATGGGCTTTGTCACATGCCTCTATAACCTCTAGTTTTTGCATTGAGATGCCTCAAGTTACCCTTTATTGCATGTTTTTGTACATTTCTAAAATGTAGTGGCTGCAGGAATGTCTAAATAAAAGCTGATCCTTTGTTTGGACTCTTAAAAAGTGCTCCATTCAAATTCTGTTCTGAGCGTATGGTCCACTCCTTTAGGTGTCACATTACCCAAATGTACAGTGATGTTTTGAAACCTTGGTGCAATATTGAAATCTAATGACATTATAGTACAGAAATACTTTACAAAGGACTTGTTTTGTGAGTGAGCACATTAATTATGTATTGAATAAATACCATCCCGAATTAACACCCTTAGAAATCAGAACCCAATTGTGAGCCCCTGCCTAAACAACCAGGACCAATTAAGGTGACTTGCATTAGCAGATGTTTGCATTAGAATGCAGAACAAAAAAACAAAAGGGAAATAATCATAAATATTTGAGTGGGGCATTAAAAATGGAGTAAGCAGGGAGAGGGACCCCTCCGTGACGCCCCACAGAAGTGCACCTGGTGCTGCACCACCCCAGCAGTTGCAGCGCACTGCGACTTCACCGTAACCATGGTGAACAGGACCAGGTGACTTTTTTTGTTTGAACAGACTCTGTCCATCACTTCAGGGGCAAAATATTACTACGTCTGAAATCCCCTGAGAGAGGTACCAAAATATTATGAGTAAGGAAACTATCCAATTAGTTTGATTTGACCATGGTGTCATTTGATCATTGGTCTCATTTGACCATGACTTCAAATACAAAACATATGAAAAAACAGCAGATCTGCATGCCTACCTGTAGCGGACATGAGAGGAATGGTCTTCGCTTTGCATGCTAACCATCGAGCCATTGGCATCCATTGAAGGGCATAACAAGAGCTGATATCCCGAAGAAGATCCCAAAAATTGTTCAGACATGTGCCAAAAGGAGGGCAAACGGAAAAAAGACATACAAAAAGAGAACTGCTGGGTGGTCCGGATAAAGTAACATTGGTTAACTTATCAGTCAAGAACAGCAGACGGGGGTCTAATATTCCCTTTATCGTCACAGATGTATCCTCCAATAGTTCTACAGCTGAGGTGGGGAACCCAAGCCGGCGCGGTGACTAAAACAGTGGCGGTTCTTCACACTCCTGTGGCTTTAGCTTTGGTGTGTGTTTAGTGAATTTTTCTCTCTTCCGCAGCTCTCTGTGAAGAGAACACAAGATGATGTGTTTGAAGCCTCATTCTGAGTGTGTAACGCCATGGCAACACCCATCAAGCAGCGTGCAAAAGCAGAGTGAATGCGGGCAGCTGTGTGTGTGTGTGTGTGTGTGTGTGTGTGTGTGTGTGTGTGTGTGTCAGAATCCAGACTGTGTATCTAGGCATGAGATGACTCCAGTGAGAGGTGCCAGTGAAAGTGCATTAGCTTGTTTGCCACATTTCAATGTTTCCACTATATAACCACTGCTAATGACCTAGTTGTGGGCTCTATAAAGCAACTATTGTTCTGCTCTCTAAAAATGGGAGCAAGCGATGTGATTAGGAGCAAGTGAAGCACAATAAAGCAAGGATACTTTAAGGCTTGTGAAAACCTTTCACTTTTGATCCAAACATAAACCTCAACCAAAAAATTAAAGAACGAAAGAAAGAGAAAAGGGAAAGATGAAACCGGTTCTTGCCAACAATTAATTTAGCTTCTTGGACTATGATCTTATCTTAGGTTATCCATTTGTCTACAAACGGTTTGAACCCACAGCGATATGAATTCAATTATTTATATATCAAGTTTTTATACCAAATTAACAAGCACTGTGAGTAAAAAGTAGTCTCATTATGAACCAATCTTAGTTTACTGTAAACACAGTTTAAATGGCTTGACATTGAAAAGATTAGTCTGATGAGTCATACATTTCCTAATCCACAGTAATACGCCATACTCCACAGACCCAATACAGTCCTAGTGGCTGGAGGCTTAACATCTTTGAAACTCAGAGAAACAACGCTCACCCAATCATGTCATGGCTCAAAATTAGTTCCACGTAGAGTCCTATAGCTTGGAAACTTGAACTTGTTTAGTGTAGCGCTCGAGAAAGCCCAGATTCAGATAATAAAGACACGCCAATGAAGCACTGAAAGACACGCACAAGACACTTCCTGGGGGTGTTGGTTGCTTTGAAACTATGTTGTGACTGCATACACAAGATATTTCACAAATAAAAGATGCATAAGCTGTGGTGATTTTGTATACAGTTGGGATGATTTGCATTCATCTAGGCTTTAAGTCTTTACTGGACAGGCAATACTGTATGCCCCAACAGGTTATCCATTCTAGACACTACCGCCATGAACAAACTGGACGTTGTTGGTTTATGTTGACTGAGGCACAGGTGAGCAAGCACACACCCTATGAACCAACAGCTGGGAAAATGACAGTAGTGTAACAAAGGGAAACTTGCAAACTGGCTTAGGTGGTTTTGCTGGGGACACATTCACATCCACTAAATCCAATGAGCTCATTGGCAAGAACTGACAAGAAGGGACACGAATCAGGCTAGATGACTAACCGCCACCACAAAGCTGTTCAAAAGCCAACAACTGCCAATGGGGTAACACGTCAACAAGAAAAATAATAAATCATGACCTAATTTTTCTACTTTGGTTCGGACATACTGTAGAAACTATGATGATACTTTTTTGACAAATGCATCAACCATCTCTGGCACACAAGAGGTCAACGATAAAAATAATTAGACAAATGGATTCAACACTTTTTTCAGGCAAATGCAGAAAGTGTGAAGAGTGAAGGAGAATGAAAGTTCTGTGAGAATCCACACTAGCCTTGTGGTAAATGATTTTAAGGGACCCTACTAGGATAACCATAAGAGGAAATAATTAGAGTAAAGGCCCCCAGGAAACTCCATCAGCAGATTAGTAGTAGTGACTCCAATCAGTCACTGACTTTTGTCAACACTTTAAAGCAATACCCACGCAAGCAAAGAGCGGTTATCCATAATGCAAAAAAAATAAAATCTACTTACCTCAAGTAATAACGCAGCTTGAGATTTTAGTGTCCTGGAAGAAGGAAAAAATACATTAGGCAGAGACTGAGACGCATCGTTATATGTTGTATGCAACAAGTAACGTTAACCCTGATGAAGGCGGCCAAAAGTCAGGGTTCAGAAAAGTTGATTAATGTAAAGACTAAGCGTTATTTTAGAATGAATACTGATAGCATAAACTGGTTAAACGAATCTTTCACAATAACAATATTCAGCCATCACAACTATCAATATTTGTAGCTTTACAAAACAATAACGTTAATTTATGGTCTACAAGCATGATAAGAATACTGTCTAGCTTGATAAGTATTCAACTAGTCATAAGAATGACAATATGACATCGTCGCTACCTAAGTTTATTTGTCTTAACAGGACGTTTCCTTCATGTTTTCTTTGACCACGTCATATTTAACTTTAAAAATACTATGGATGAAATATTTTTTATGGATTGAATTCAAATTATGGACACCCATGGCCTTTGAAGGACAAGGCTATTATCGCAAAAACACTAGATGACAGTTTACACAGTTTACACTAAAAAGTGACCAACAAATGATAACATTAATGCATCGAGTTAGCTGGGTTGCTTGTTAACACCTAGCAATACGTGACTTAAGCTAAACTGTCATATAAGTTATGTTTGTTACATGCTACAATCGTTGTTCTTCAGTGGCATAAGGAATGTTAGGATAGTTTTTAAAAGACGGTAGGAACTGAATGCCGCTGGTTACACGCTAACAGGATTATCATAGTGACCAACCCAGATGACATTTCCTACTGTTACTCATATGCTAACCTAACCTAGCTGTTAGCTGAGGTTATATAGTAATTGCTAATGTTACTTACCAGACGTTAACGTTAACTACACTTCCCGGAACTTCCCACAGTGTGTTTCAAAAGCATAAATTCCTCCAGATGGTAAACACTTAATTTTTACAGACTAACTCACTCATATTAAAACAACAGTAATATGTATCTATTATGTATTTAATGTATCGCTAACATAACAGGACTACTCTATTTCCTAAACTTTTAGCTACACTTCGATAGAAAAGACCAACGTTAGCGAAGTTCTGTTGTTATTCCACCAGCCAATCAGAGCAAATAATTCAAAGATAACCACGCCTTCGAACAACTGCCTACTAACCAATCAAATTTGAATGCACTATCTCAATAAGGGAAGAAACTGTAAATGTTGCATTGCAAGGTGTGGAAAAGTTGGTTAACTTTTCTTATATATAGAGTAATTATCTGATGCCAGTGTGTTTTACAATATGCTTATATGTGCAAATCACACGTTGAAAATGCCATCGAAATGGTGAAACTGCAGAACAATTCGATGGTGTCGTTACCTAAGCAACCAAACTCCTCCCCGGGTTGCCTATCTTATGTCTTGTCCAGACGTTCAGCGATGCAGGTTTTCACTTATTGATGAGGGTAACAGTAGGGAAATTGAAGCATTAAAATTAGTAGAATACTAATGCTCGGGTACTTGGTCATAGCATTACATGAAATACGTGCAGGGAGCAGAGCTGTCACGGACATGCTCTGACAATAAAGGCTAAAATCTGGAGCTCTATGGAACTGCTTCAAAGTAAGTGGACTGGTCGACGTTAGTGCCCTGGATTGGATGTTTTTTCATTAGTAGTACTAAGTTGTATTGATGTAGGTTACTAGTTACATGTCATGATAAATGTGTTCATTTTGCTGTAAACATTCTGAGTTTGTCTCTGTAAAACTGTAGCTATTTGGAATGCTATGCCAGGACTCCAGCATGACCAAATAAAACAGTATGATGTACAGGAGCTTGCTGTTATCTGCACTGAGTTAAAGAGGTCAAACTATGTCAGTGTACACATATATTTTTAGAGTAGCACTTGTACAGGTTTGATTCAGAGGGGCCACATAAGTAACAAACACATCATACACAATTCTCAGTCAGAAAACAATGCATATCCCTCAATAATTGCTACTGTTTCTCATCTCGATTCTGTTTACCTTGCCCTGTTGCTAAGACGTGAATTAACCAGCACCTGAAGAACCACATCGCAAAGAAGTGTTAGGTTCAGTCACAGCCTCCAGAAGTGCCTCAGGCCAAAGCATGGAGGGAACACCAGAAGACCTAGATGACGAGGCAGAGGCTGACGAGGAGAGGCCTTCCTCAGTGTTGTGGACGAAATGTATTCAGCAGAGTATATTTGTGGACATAAGCGACGATGACAGCCTGCATTTCAGCGACCTGAAGCCAGGCTCTTTTGACATCTGTCTCAATCAAGACTCACCAGCGTCGGAGGCAAGCGTTAAAATCAGAGGTAAGATGCTTTTTTGTATGTGTATTTGGGATTGTGTGTAGGCTTTTGATTACCAATAGTTGCAGTCCTAGAGAGAGTCTTTTTCAGTAGATACACATTCTAAATTATATTATCAAATCTCATTGAGACATAGATTTGCCATATAGTCAGAGTATAAAGGTGTGCGCAATTGCATGTATTTAGAAAGTAGTGTGCAGAGGATATGATCAAGACTAAATATTTTCTGAATACTGTAACATCTGTGAAATTGTGATTGTGTTGTAACATCTGCCCTTTCATTTCACTTTAGTGTATTACAAATTCAATAAAGAAAAATCAGCCTTTTACTTCCTCTCTCTGTCTCTGGGATGCAGACTCTTTTGTTTTCAGGGTTCTTCTAGTTTGGGCCTCACACCTAAACAGATTAGGACTGACTTGCCTAAACCAGCAATTCACTGACAGCTCTCTTATCTGTTTTATTTTAAAGAAAACACACAGCTGGCCAGTTCAGATGAGGAGGAAGAGGAAGCTACAGAAGCTGGAGTCACTCCCAGTGGTGGATCTGTGACTGGCAGCAGTAGCATTAGAGACAGTGCAACACATTTGTCCCAAACATCAGGGCAAACACCTGTAAGCCTCAAGGGAAAGCAGATGTGGAGGTATAATGAAGATCCTGTGAACACCAGCGACGAAGACCAAGAGGATCTTCCGTATGATGATGACCTGGCCAATCAGGGTGTTCTCAATTATGCTTGGAGAAAAACTTCAGAGAAAGAGGAGAGAATAATGGGCAACTCTAAAAATACAGATAAAAAAACAGCGACAGGTTTAAACTTGCGACAGACTGCCATGGTGGTCAGTCAGTTGCCTAATTCTGGGGTTGATGCTGCTCTTGTAAATGATGGTGGTAAAGAACAGTCTACTGATCAAAGACAGCCAGAAGAGGCGGTTCCCACATCAAACCAACCTCAACATGTAGGAAGCACTATGATCTCAGACCTCCTACTGCGCCACTTCACACGAGAGGATTTGCTGAACGCCACTGAGCTCATTGAGGCAGAGACTCTTCCTGAGGTGTCCTTGATGGAGAGCTTGGACACTACTGTGGTGAGCATGGTCTCTCAGCACATCGCATACCATGGACCATCTTTCTTTAGTCACAGGAATGGAGGGAGAGACAGTAGCCAACGTGAATCGGAAGTAAAGAGTGGAGGTGCCAGCCCAGTGGTGTCAAAGCGAGAGGATGAGAAGTCACATAGCAGCCAACTTGCCCTTGGGTCAGCGAGAGACTCTGAGTCAGAGGGCGAGCACTCCCCAGAGGTGAGCCATAGATCCAGCAGTGCCCAGCCAGCTAACGCAGAGGACTCCATCCAGAGATGCTCTTTAGTCAGGACGAGGTCCTTCAGTGAACTAAAGTACGGACAGGGACAGGTCCACTATCCTCTACCTGACTTTTCCAAGGTGGCTCCAAAGGTGAAAATCCCCAAAGCTAATGGTGCGATAGTAGTGAGGTCTGTGTGCCCCTCTCCAGGCATCCTGAGGGCCCAGTCCTCTCCAGGGATGCTGGCCAAGTCCTCAGCCTCCAATATGGCCACCATGGATGTGATCAGCAGGGTACTGGAGGACACCATACTGCCTCCTGATAAGCTGTTTGTCTTCAAAGAGCAAGACAAGTGTCATGGGTCTATTCATCCCTTGCAGGTAACTAGTAGGAATTTATATTATTCACATTTCCTCATTAATGTCCGATGAGACTTAGTGCTGCATTATGCCATTCTGGTTGGGGTTAGCACAGGCTAACTTTTATTTCCAGTTTACATCACCCTCCTTACTTCCGTGCATATTTCTTCTGAGCCGCATTATACACACTAAAAGGACTGACATGCATATACTGTATATGCAACAAAAACACCAATCCTCTTCAGAACTAAAAAATATAGCAATGCATTGCGACGTAAAAAACAGGAACAAAAAGAAATACTCAACCTCTAACCGCTTCCTGAGCTGAATGGAACTCTCCGTGTTTCAGTGCTCCTCAAACTCGCTTTTGATCGGACCAGAGAATGCAGTCGGAGGAAATTTAAATAATAAACATATACATAAACAAAAGCTTGTTAGTACAAAACAGGCGTTTGGCTGTCTAGGTTGTAACTACTTTCAACACTAGCTTGCCGCCACTCAATATTATGTGAACATCACAATGTAACATATATTCCTCTGTAATTCTAGGTGGAATATGACAAATTGGTCACCAAAAATGCTGAAGCAGAAAACTTAATTGATGAGATGAGACTGGGAGCTAACGTAAGCTTTTTAAATCACCTTAATAAAGCTTTTGATTAAACTTGGCACCAATGTTACCTCAGTTGTTCATTCTTAAATTGTGAAATATGTATTTGTGTATGTGACAGTTCATTGTGTTTTTCCATAAGTAGATCCAAGCATCCAGTGGCCCTTCTTTTCATACAAGCTGCTCTGATAAAGAAGAAGAAGAAGTCATAAGAGTTGGGATATATTCATGTGGAATTGGAGATACTGAGAGGTCCACCCAGCGTCTTCAAACAGGCACGGCGCCTTCCCTCCTTCCTTCCTCTGTCTGATGTGAAGGGTCCACACTGTTTGAAATTCTGTACTGTATCCCAGACAACAAATTACAGAGAAATGGACACCGTGTTGAGTAAGGCTTACGTGTCGGGTGACATGAGGTCCATGTTGCATTCATGGCTGCAGCCTTCATAGCAGAAACCTGAGAAGAGAGTGAAGTTAACTCAAGCAAACTCTGTTTGACCATGAAGTTGAATCATGTTTTTTATTACTCGTGTTTCTTTTAAGGCGTGCCAGACACACCATAAATGATGTGTTTTGGGTACTTGCGTAAGAAACATATCATGACATCACCATCACCACACCTGGAAACACTGTAGCACTCCCAAATAGCTAGTTATGCTTGGCTCAGAAATTAAGTTTAATTTCAAAGATGCAATATGGCAAACATTTAACCACAACAACTGTGGTTAAAATTGGGTCCAGTTAATAAGACACAAAGTCAGTGTGTGTCTTCCATGCTGGGTGAATTTATCCTGGACTTTTTCTTGTCATGTTTTCTTTTAGTGTATGATCAGGACTTTAACAAAGCCACTGATCCAAGCACAGTAGCACCTCCTCCCATCCAACCAAAGGACCAAAGCGAAGGGGAAAAGATGACCAGTGAACTAATGACTATTATTAGTCAGTTTGGGGACAAGGTAAAATAATGGTGTGAAAGTATTGATTTCAATGAAAATGCATAGCCGGAATTTCAGTCTGCTTTCTTTCACAAACGAATGGGATCATTTGGCTTTTTATAGGTGGCACAGTTCAAAAATGGAGTCAACACAATGTCTATAAGTGTTGAGGAACAACGAATGGTGATTTCATCTTTACTACTACATTTGAAATGTTGTATAATGTCAACACTGTTTATTACAGGCTGATAGTGTTTTATTAGTACTGTAGTTTAGTCGTTTTGCCTTTATTAGTGCTCTAGTTTGGTCGTTTGTATTGTAAGATAGTGAGCAGAGTTAATGGCTTGTTTCAGGTCTTTAAAAGTATGATGGATGCCCAGGATCAGTTAGAGAGGAATTACATAATTAAGAAGGAAGAACACAGGGCTCTGGAGATGCAAAACTACATGGGCATTGCCAAAAATACAGGCGAGTTTGATCCAGACAGGTAAGCATGAGAAAATGAACACGTCCCTCTTTTATTTTGTTAATGTACATAGATGTTCTGA
Organism: Clupea harengus; assembly: GCF_900700415.2. Taxonomy (NCBI): domain Eukaryota; kingdom Metazoa; phylum Chordata; class Actinopteri; order Clupeiformes; family Clupeidae; genus Clupea; species Clupea harengus. The sequence goes on along the minus strand of NC_045173.1, from coordinate 17,765,911 downwards.
ACTAACCACTAAAACATGTCAACTAGAGCTAATGGACACCTCCTAGCTTATCTAACACAGTATTTTTAGTGTGCTGTGGTCCCTAAGAGTAGCACGTAATGAGAGTGATGGAGGTGGCTATAGTGTTCAGCTGTATGTCTTGTGTGCATGGCTCTTAAAAGGCAGGTAGAGGGAGAGATATTCAGGATAGGCATGTTCCTGGAGGATGTGAAAGAGCAGATAGACACAAACGCCTGTCAGAGCTTCTCCCCTCCGCCCTCGACCTCCACCCCTGTTCCGCCCTCCCCCCAGCCATCACTGCATGAGGTAACCCCCACACCTGCATGCACGGCTCCTTACTTGAGCCCTTGAACTCACCTCTCTAACTCCCTAACCCTGTCTGACATCACTAACACATGCACACATGCAGGTTTCACACTATTTCACACCACCTCTTTTTTTTGTCTTGCCTGACAAACATGAGTGAAAGACGGAAAGATGACTAGGGCTGCTTGTTTGTGGGTTGCTTTGAGCTTCTTGTTCTGACGGTGTCGTGTTTCAGGAGCTGATGCCCTGCCTTTCCATAAGCGTTGACAAACACGTGGAGGAGAATGGAGTCAGTGCAGATGGACAAAAACGAGCAGGCCCCCCTCTGAACCTCACAGGAGACAGCGGCATCGGTCTGCAGTATGCATACTTTTATTTACCCTCTTAGGCTTCACTAAGTGTTTTTAACACTCTGACGGGGCTGGTCATTTCAGCCACTGTGCTCAGGGTAGGTACTCAGGTAGTTTAGTTACAGATTTGACACTTTCTGCAGGACAGGTACTGTAAATATTAATATTAAATGGTTTAAATAACAAATGTATGATCATCTTAGCATTTAATAGAGATAAAAATCTTTCTCTTTTTAGAGAGAGAACAATGGCACATGGGGAGAATTGTCAGTAAGCTATCAGGTACCTCGACTAATGTTAGTCAATATGTTTACTGCCGTTGCAAGCTGAGAATGTGGGCCCTGTTAGCAGGCACACGTCGGTTCTTCCCATGGGGGGATAGGGTTACTGGGACAGTACTGGTGTGGGTTTCGCTCGAGACTAGAACGGCCCGTGCCTTAGCTCTGTGCTTCACTCAGGTACTCGGACACATCCCTGGAGAGGCTGCTGAATATACATGCCACTGAGGAAGAGGAGGAGAGCCTGTCCGCTCCATCGGAGGAGGAAGACTACGGCACGGTTCTGGCATCCTCTATGCACTCTGTGACTGAGGACAGGTTGTGGGACTCAGTGAGGTAAGGCTGAGTGGCTCTTGCATCGTTGGGCTTACATGATGAATCTCTCCTCAGCCTTTGCATAACTCTTTTATGTGACGTTATTACAGTTTAAGATAGCTTACCTCAGAAAGATAAATGGGACAGTTGGATATTTTCCTTTGCATCCGAAAGGTGCAGCCTCTAGAGACCATGGTCACAGCATATTAAATATTATGCTTCCTCTGTACATGTAAGAGTAAACTGCATGATCAAGTGCATATGCATGTTTTCTAACCAAGAAACCCTCTACATTTGAAATACATAAGTAATTCTGTGTAGCTTTGTAATGCTGCAGGTATTTGGGTAGATTTCTATGCTTGAAAATGTATCAGTTTTTCATACATTTAAGGCATGCTGTCAAATAAGGTTATGAAACACTGAATGTTAAAGATAATAAATAGTCAGCAGTAGAAGCATCTGGTGTTTACTCCATCCATCATTTCTGTCCCATCTCTCACCCCAGCCCTGGTTTGAAGCATCCAGTCAAATCAGTGTGCGAGTTCAGCAGGAGGCCACTAGGTGGAGCTCTCTCCTCCTCAAATGGAAATGCTCAAGACCCCCTGGACTATGCTCTGGGCTCCATACAGGTAATGTACACCTCAGTACACACAGCAGTGCTGTTTAACTCAGTCCGTTATATAAGCTCACATATACTCATGCAAGCCAACAAAGTTCAATTAACACAAAAACATTTTTCATTATTCTATGTGTGGATTATACTGTATGTAGTTATTGTCAGACAGAGTCATTGTGGATGTAAATTACAACCCATGCAATATGGGAATTCTCAGTGACAGAGTGATGTGCATGTGTATACTGCATGTAATTGTGTGTGTGCATATCTGTGTACATTCTCTCAAGTTTGAATGATTGTATTTACTGAACATGCACAGAAGACTGTGAGTCCAGAGATAGACAGTGGATTTGGAAGCACTGACCTGAGCAGACCAACCTCAGGACAGTCGCAACTACAGTCACACACGGAGAGGTACACACACACACACACACACACACACACACACACACACACACACACACACACACACACACACACACACACACACACACACACACACACACACACACACACACACACACACACAGACACACACACACACGTACACGTGCAGACACACAAACACACATGTAGTGACACATGTAAGTATGTCCAGAAAAGTATGTGTGTACCACATAGCAATAAATATGTCCTCATGTGCAGACAAACATTCTCAAAGCAAATATATGTTACATTACAACCACAAAAAATGTCTTGACGCAGCTTAGCAAAGAACTACTGTATGTAGGCCAACTCGCACTGACACACTAGCACACATTCTTGTAGATAAGGAGACACACTCGGTCCATTATCACACACAGACACACACTCACACAGAGGACGTCCACGTGCCAGACTCTTATCCTGGGTCACTCACACACAATGAGTCCTCTGTTTACCTGGATTCCGTCCTGCCGGCACATGCCATTTCGATTATTATTGGTAATGGTGGAAATTACCAGACTGGTGGTCAGCTGAATGCCAGAGGACAAATCATGACAAATTTGGATCCCTGTGGTTAGGTTAGAGTAGCACTAGCAGTGCCATCCTCACTCAAACTAACAGATTGAGTAGCACAGGCAGTGCCATCATCACTCAAACTAACAGAGAGAGTAGCACTAGCAGTGCCATCCTCACTCAAACTAACAGAGTGTGTAGCACAGGCAAATGAGATTTCATCATGAATGTTGACTCACTTTGCAGACGACCTCTGAAACTTTGGTTGATGCAGTTCTTGTTTTCTGAGTTATTGTGTATAGTTTACCAGAAACAGTTGTAGCTCAAACTTACTCTCAAACCCAAACCCCACTTCTTTCCATCAGACTGACAAACATTTTGCTGAATAAGTTCATTTTTGCATGGATGACAAACCTGTCAATAATTCCAAAAAAGACATGAGTGGATGGATGACTGAATGAGAGAATGAATGCATGAATGTGTGGGTGAGTGAGCGAGAGGAAATACATTCATTTATATAAATGTTGTGTTGTTCTGCAGGCTGCAGCTCCTCTCAGACCCCTGCAGTCCTCTCAGCATGAGTGGCTCAGACAGCGAGGTGTCGGCCTCTCTCATGCAGACCACCATCACCACGGCAATTCCAGCAACCCTGCTCCGCCCTCAGCCGCTCCGCATCACTGGAGTCCCCCACTGGCTGAAGAGCAGCCGACAGGACAGGCCAATCACACGTCAGGATGGGGGCATGGTGCTCCCTCCCAAAGGTACTATTCGGTTATTCAGTAAATAGAGTGCACATATGCTCAAAGATACCATCAGCAACGCTGGCCTTTCCTGCTAACTCCTACCCCTCTTAACAATTGTACAGCCTACCCTCTTGTGTTGATGTGTTGTGTACATAATACATAATTGACACACATTATCTGCCCCTGATTTTCCTGATTTGTTTATACAGCCGCACTGTGTTAAAACCTTAGCAGATTATGAGGCCCAGGACAGAGCTAGGTCACATTTTTCTTCTCAGACCTAGCTGAGTTATGAAAAGAAATTATGGTTTATGTTTTCTGATTGGTGTGGTGTTTAGACGCATGCTGTGTGTCCTTCCAGGAGGTGGCGATATTTCCCCTGAAGGCCACCTGTCCAGTTTCTCACGTGTAGCCGCAACTGTTGGCACGGGCAGCCTACCACCCAGCGAAACCCAGCCCCATGTCTGCTCCTGCCACAAGTGAGTCTGATGGTAGCAGACATGACCTGCCCTCCATGCTCCTGTGCCTGCAACCACACACTGACAATGAGCACAGCCAGCTGCAGAAAATGCTGAAGCAAAGGCTTACATACACTTTCACCGTCCACCAGTTTTATTTTGATTACAATTCGGTATTAGATGAAAGGGAGCCATTTGTTTGTGAGCCATTTCACATCTTACTGAGTAGCTTCTAAATAAAAACAGTGAATCCCTCTGAATAGTAGATCTCTTGGATCGCAGATTTGATTCTTGCGATCTGCATACATGTCTGACTCCCTTGTGTTGATAACCTGACGATGGTATCTCCCCAGTGAGGCCATCCTGGCCCTGCAGTCTGAGGTGGCCCGTCTGAAGAGAGAGCTGGAGGAGCGTCTCTCCCACCTGCCCCACTTCTCCAGGCAGATGACCCAACTCACACAGACCAGGCACAAGCAGGAGAGGAGAGCCAAGGCCAGGCCCAGGGCTCATCACCGGCCCGACTCCAGCAGGTATGCAGGGAGTTAGGCGTCAAATGGTCCCCCAAAGGCACGTTGAGAAAGGTGTGAGTAATCAGTTACATGTACAATAGAATTAATTACTGGTGGGTTTTTTTTTACTCTGATTTAGGTGCACAAAGTCCAATTCAAGCTCCCTCAAGGTGGACGATTGGATCTCTTCAGATATGGATCCAAGCAAGAGCAAAGGTAGAATGTGGTAATTTTGATTTGACTAACAGCAGATCCTAAATCAAATATGTCTATCAGTAAACCATTGATAGCTGGTGAGAAATACATTTAAGACAAAAACATAACTGTGTAATGTGAATGGCAGTTGTAGTAGTGCGCCTACAAGTTTCAGTTGGAAGCACCAATACTCTTAGTGGAAGAAGTTGAATACTATTGGTCAGTTAACTCTCAGTGAGCTCTCAGTTGATGAAACATAACACCAAAAGGGACAAAATGAGGAAATAAGCCATTACAGAGGAATGCTAAAAATGAGCGCCTTGTGTAGCCTAATTGAATGGTTCATGTACTTACTACAACAGACCAGCTAAAGGCATGTCTAAAGCAGTGTGCAGTGTTGTAACAGTAGTCCTCTGTGTGCGTGTGTGTGTGTGTGTGTGTGTGTGTGTGTCTGCTGATGGGGCCCCCGGTACAGACAGTGGGGGCTCAGACCTCAGTGGGAGCCTGCAGAAGTCACTCAGCAGCGCATCAGGCTTCCTGAGTCCCCAGAGGAAATCCCAGATCAGCTCATCCACTGGTCAGACTGGGCCTTCACATTCGATCCTCTGATATGAGACAGGGGCCTCATATGGTGCCCATTGTGTGCCTTTTTCTGATTGAGTTACCTGAATGTTTCGATTCTTTTTGAAACAGTTGATTTTAGTGATACTGATATTTAAATATTGTATAGATATACCGGTAGCATGATTAAATGTTTTTAGATATAGCATGATTAAAATTGTATTATATAATTTATTAGCAAATAAACTTGAGTAGTCATTGCATTATAAACAATGATGCTAGTCTACTTGAGCTGTGTCCCATCTGTCCTCTTCATTGGCAGGGGAAAGAGGATGGTCCCCAGACCTCCACCCCTCTGGCTCCACCAGAGACGGCAGTCAGAGACGGGCCCAGCGTACCAGCTACCTGCCACCAGGTAAGATGACCATGTGTTGGCTGGCGTAACATGATAATCTGCATGATGTTTTGATGCTGTGTAGCAAGGTGACAGCAGTTCTCTTTTAAATGCATGTGTTTTTTTCTCTTGAAGCCACTGAAGACATGTATACGAAAAACAGGGAGCTCACATTCTCAACACAGCCGCTACAGAAGCCCCTGCTACAGGCCACCTACGCCTCCTCCTCCCACAGTCTTCCAGATGGGTACTACACACCTCTCTATCTTCTTATCAGAGAGCGCAAATTTGGACTAGACATGGATGTGGTAGCCTACTGGAACACATAACAGTGCAGACAAATAACCAGCACACCTAGAGAAGCCAGGAACCACATTTGCCTTCTAGAAATCCTAAGCAATCTGAGATCGGTTATATCAAGTCTGAATTTTTATAGTGACATGGTGAAAAAGGTGCAAAAAGTGCCAAAAAAAGAGTGCCAAAAGAGAGGGTAAAGTGCAAGTATAATAAACTTAGTTAATCTCAGTAGAATAGGAAGCTTCACAGCATAATAAATAATGTGTTTCAGTCAGTGTGACATCCTTCACAATATTTCAGCTTCAAACTCCTTGAGGGCCAGACATATTCCACTCCTTACCAGAGGAGGCGCTCTACCCAGTCGGACTCTGCCCTCCTGCCCAGCGACGGCTACTTCCAGCGGACATCTGCCTCTCCACACTCCCCCGGGCCCAGGAGCTCCAGAATCAAAGCCAGAAGCAGCAAGGCAAGCACTGCCTCTATCTGACCCATCATTCCAGTGCGCTCTGTAGAATAACTACTGTGAAGAGGGGTTTGCAATTCCCTATTTTAAGCCTGTGTGCTTGTTGTCATTGAGTGTTTCTCGTATATGTGGTGTGGCTTAAGCATTGAGCAACGGGTCTGTTCATGGTAAGCATCAGGTCTGGATGGGCCTGCTTGACCTACCACTGCAACTTGCCCTTTTACTGTGTGGTATGCTATAGTGAAGTGTGATTTGTGATTAGACTAAAAGGCCGCTGGTTTTGGTAGGTTGAAAGATAACCATATGTGGTAGCAAGATCTGGCCATTGTATGGTGCCCCTAACTGCTAGCACAAGGAATTTAACACCTTGTCCTATGTGTAAATCAAAGGTAAAGAGACCATATTTGCTGTCAGTATATTACCCATATTTCAACGTCTATGATGTTGCATAAGCGTTCAGACACAGTTCTCTAGATCATGAGTTATCAGGCCCGGATGGGAAGGTTTCATGTGTGATGTTCCTCCTGCTCTTCCGCAGGATGAGGACATCAGTAGGACGTTGGACAAAGCCATAGAGGCTGCCCGCAGCATGAAGCACACCACCGAGCGCATGGCCAAGAGCCTGTCGGCAGACCTGGCCAATGCCGAGCTCCAGCGCAAGCTCAGCGGCCTCTACCCGGCGGGGAAGAGAACCGGCGCTGAGCTCTGAACCCCAGCAAACTCTCGCACAGGTCCGCTCTCAGTAGCTGTGTTTTATCCACACCACTTTGGGACTGTAATGGAATGTAATTTGTTAAATGTGTATTCAAACCAGTCTAATGGAATGTTTGTATTTTTTGTGAAAAGTATTTATTCCTGACGAACATTTTATGCCACCAATAAAAAATATTCACTGAGTCTGCCACCAGACTCGGTGAAACTGCAAAATGGAGGTTCAGTCAGACAGCTACACATGGTAGGACAGGTACAGAGGGTGCACTAGTCTTTTTCGCTCTCATCGACTACCATGGGACCCCAAACCTCTTTCATTCAACTCCAGTTGACAGCTATTGCACCAATCTCAGTCATCACCAAAGCCTGTGATTCATTTGGTGTTGTGTCTCATCAGCTCCATTTCCTAATAACACACTGTTGTGGTCCACCCACTGTAATCTATCTGTTATCAAAATACACGCATGATATGATATTATATGGGTGAATCGTGTTCAAAAGTAGGCCATATTTTTTAACATGATACATTGTGAACCCCCCCCTCCCCAGTAGTTGTCACCCTGTCCGATGCCCTTTCTCCCCAGAGCTAAGTTAAACACCTGACACCTCACCTTTGCCATCCAAAGGCAACAGTTCAACAAAACAACCAGTGACTGAGTTTCTATTGAGCACTTTTGTTTGCTCTCTTTTGTATAATGTCCTGCGTTTTTTTTTCAGGAGGTTGTGTTTCTTGTGTTGACGTCTCCTGGTGTTAACAGAAGCATTCCTCGCTGTTCCGTCTGATTGTCTGAGTAGTAGTTGATACCCCCTGATTTGTGAACATGCACACACCATTATGGCTATGTAATGCATTTCTAAAAAAGAGAAAGAAAAGGTGTTTTTTTTCCCCTGAGGGGTCGAGAGTCGTCGCTCTTCCAACTTTGATTTTTGATTGCCTTAGATATGTTTCGATATCGATATCGTCACAACAACAGTCTCTGTTGTGCGCAAACATCCACATCCACAACTGAACTTTCAATTCTTTCAAGAGACAATATAAGCGACTGTATGTTGCTTCACTTTAAAAAGGACTTTATGAAAATCTGTGTGAGAACTTTTGGTAAACAGCCACACAGAACTAAACATTGTTATTTTACATTCTTTGATAGTCCATAGATACCCAATGCCTTATTTTTTTTTAATAATTCCACATAAGACTATACCAACTATAGCATTAAATGAGAGAATAAAAATATAACGTTACTGCAGCAATGGCAAAAAATGAGCATTGAGTGTTTTTACTAAAAGATGCACAGTGGCCACTGGCATTGAATACTCAAGTCAATAAACGTCTCAAACACGAAGCTTGATGTGAAACAAATGTGAAGTGATAAATGCTCAGGAAATGTCTTCCTCTTCCAATGTTATTTTATAATAGGAGACTCATTTTCAGATTAACCACATGTTGAATAGTTATATAACAGACAAAGACAGACAGAGTCACACACACACACACACACACACACAGCCTGTTACAGTCTTCCTTCTTTAATCTTAGCCTCCAGGTGATGATGGAACAAATTAATTAGATCCGTTTGGGCAGGGTCTCACACAAAACTTTGCCTGTGCTGTTTTCACAGGGGTGAAGTAGACAGTGTAACCTGATGTGTGCTGCTCAAGGGGTGATCATTACACATGACAGTAGGATAAAGAAGAGTAAACTAGCACTGGCGGAAGACATAGCACTTGAAACTAGCCAGGAACACAGTGGCCTGATGGACTCTGCCAGTCCCATAGCGAAAACTGAGCTGGGGTACATGGTCTGGCTTTAGCCAGGCTAGGAACACAGCGCACGACTCATACCTGGCACAGCTCCAGGTGAAACTGATTCCAACGTGCAATGTAATTTTTGTGTTTTCCAACTCAACGCAGAGGAAAAACTTCAATAGATAAAGCACAGAGAAGACTTAAAGGAAGAAACAGAGATGTCTGTTATTGGGTGCTTATAAGTCAGTCTGTAGTAACTGAGACCACCATTTATTGTCAGATGTTACAGGATTCACATTATGGAAGACTTTGTTTGGCTTGACATACACTTAAGAAAACCTAGACATGAGGACGGTCACACATGACAAATACGACAATTACTCTAGGAAAATATTCCTTGGGCCTGCACATTCATGTTGAAAAAACTTCCATTGGTCAGCACAAGTGGTTAAAGCAAGACCCAATGCAGTTACTTTGAAAGTTTCTTGAGATTATCTTTTTTGTGTTCAGGGTGATAACATGTACTTTTAACTCAAACAATTTCTTACTGAGAGTATCCAGACCACAATGAATATAATGAAACTTGACAATGCTAAGACAGTTATTAGCACAACTATTATACAACTATTACCCTTTCAACGTATTGATATATAAATGTTTTGTTCAATAATCAAATAGATTTTATTATTAAAGACTTTTCTATTTAGATATTTTGTTACTCTCCGGATCTCACTGCTGAACCCTCTGGAGGTGTCGTGGGTCAATCAGCGAAACATCGAAGAAGGAGGGCGCCCACTTGACAACCCATTGGATGCCATCAATCATTCGACCAACCCACAGAGTCTCGAGTATGCAGAAAGGGATATTAACACCTTGTCCTACATAACAGATCTGATCATCTGGAGAACCAGTGACTGCTGTGAAAGAGCAGCTGGCAACTAGGGAAAGACCTTGTGACAGCATGGAAAGACAGCTGGCGGGAGGGAATAGACCCCAACGGGGCTGCCACGGGCTAGCTACCCGTGGTAGCGGGACCCAGCACGAACTGTGTATGAGTCCCACCCACCAATGGCTACGAAAAATTATAAGGAAAAAATACCCCTTGAGTCAGCGAGAGCGGGGGCGGAAGATGACTCATCGGCGGATAACCCGGTTATTGACATAGGAACGGAACAGACTACGAGTTTGATGATCAGCATACCCGACACTGCAACAGCTACAGCAGGACACAAGCTCCAGAGCTGCACATGTGGCTGGGAAAAGGTTACTTCCACTAGAGGCCTAAAAATACATCAGGGCAAGAAAGGGTGCCTAAAGAAGGGTCAACAGGGATCTCGCATCGACAGCTACTTTCTGAGAAGCAGGTCGAGTCAGTCGACTGAAGTTCAGCAGCGGGGCCAAAACCACAGTCTGCAGGACATCAACATCCCTGTCCCAGAAGAGGACGAACCTTGCACAGGAAACCAACCTGAACCCAGCCCAGCAAGACCTGCAGTGGAAAAGAAGATCCAGGGGCGAAGGCCACTGATCAAGTGGCCAAAATCCTGCGAAAAGGCACTGTGGATGGAGGTCAACACCGACCTCTGCAACATCTTAGAGGGGCTCAAAGGCACCACCAGGAAGAAGCTGGAGAAAATGGGAGATCTTATATACACCTATGGATCGGAAAGGTTTGGAGCAGTCGAAAGAAAGAGATCTGAACCGACAATCCCCACTAAGTCCAGGAGGCAGAAGGAAATAGATCGCCTAGTCAGAGAGAGGAGGCAGCTGAAGAAGCAGTGGAGGAAAGCCACAGAGGAGGAAAAGGAGGGCATCAACGTCTTGCAGGAGGCCATCCGGAGTAGACTTGTGACACTGAGAAGAGCGGAAAATCTGGTAAAGAAGCGCAGAAGGAAGGAACAGACAAGATCACGCTTCTACAAAGACCCCTTCAAATTTGTGAAGAGTCTCTTTACAGCGGAGAAGAGTGGAAGCCTCTCAGTGTCAAAGGCAGACCTGGAAAAACATCTGGAAAAGTCCTGCACAGATGCCAAACGCCACGAAGAGGTTATTCTCCCATCTGATATGCCACCAATCAACCCGCCAGAGCACCAGCTAGATATCAGCCCACCCAGATGGAGCGAAGTGGAGAAAACTGTGCGTAGAGCAAGGGCTGCTTCAGCCCCAGGTCCTAACGGAGTTCCATACAGGCTCTACAAAAATGCACCAGATGCCCTGCGATTCCTCTGGAAGCTCATGAGGGTGGTCTGGCAAAAGAAGGAGATACCAACATCCTGGCAGAGAGCTGGAGGAATCCTTATCCCAAAGGAAAAGGACTCCTCAGAAATCGGCCAATTCCGCCAGATCAGCCTCCTAAACGTCGAGGGGAAGATATTCTTCAGTGTGGTCGCTCACAGGCTGGCAGGATACCTGCAAAGAAACCATCTGATTGACACATCAATCCAGAAAGCAGGCATCTCTGGCTTCTCCGGTTGTCTGGAACATGCGAGTACCATCTGGCATCAGATCAAAGTTGCCAAGACGGAGGGAACAGATCTTCACGTGGTGTTCCTGGATCTCGCCAACGCCTTTGGCTCAGTCCCTCACAACCTCCTCTGGACCGCATTTGACTTCTTCAGGGTCCCTGTAGCCCTAACAAGCCTTGTCAAGGCCTACTTCCAGGACGTGCAGGTGTGCCTATCAACAGCAGAGTACACCACAGCATGGCAGCATCTAGAAGTGGGAATTATGGCCGGCTGCACCATCTCCCCGCTAGCCTTCACAATGGCCATGGAGATGATAATTCGAGCATCTCGGTGGGTGGTTGGAGGACAGCTTATAAGACCTGGCCTGAGGCTGCCGCCTGTGAGAGCTTACATGGACGACCTTACCACCCTCACCACGACCAAGGCTTGCACTGTACGGCTACTGAAAAAGCTGCAAGATAACATCGAGCTGGCTCGGATGAAGATCAAGCCGAGCAAGTCCAGAAGCATCTCCATCGTCAAGGGGAAGCTGTCAGACCAACGCTTTCTCATTGGCGATGAGCCTATTCCAACTGTCTCTGAGAAGCCTGTGAAGAGCCTTGGCCGATGGTATGATGCCTCCCTTAAGGACAAAGAGCAAGTAGATCAGCTCAGGAAGGATGTAGCCAGCGGCCTGGAGAACATCAACAGAACCGCACTACCTGGCAAGTTGAAGCTCTGGTGTATGCAGTTTGGGCTCCTTCCACGCCTCTTATGGCCACTTACCATGTATGAAGTCCCGATCTCAAAGGTGGAAAAGCTGGAGAGGCTGGTCAGCTCATATGCAAGGAAGTGGCTTGGGCTTCCCAGGTGCCTCAGCAGTATAGGGCTCTATGGCAAAGGAGTATTAGAACTGCCCATTTCCAGTCTAGCAGAGGAGTATAAATGCGCCAAAGTTAGACTGGAGATGATGCTATTGGATTCGAGTGATCCATTTGTAGCCCAAGCTGCACCCATCCTGGCTACTGGGAGGAAGTGGACCCCACTGGAAGCAACCAAGCAGGCAAAGGCAGCACTCAAGCACAGGGACATCGTGGGCCGAGTGCAGCACGGGAGGAGTGGTCTTGGAGCCGGAGCCAGTACACCGGCCTGGAACAAGGCTACTCCGTTCCAGAGACGCAAGCTGGTGGTCCAGGAGGTACGTCAGCAAGAGGAGGCAGCAAGGTGTGCAAAAGCTGTTTCACAGGCAAAGCAGGGGCAGTGGATGACTTGGGAGGGAGTGGAGAAGAGGAAGATCTCCTGGCAGGAGCTGTGGGAGATGGAGGCATTTAAGGCTAGCTTCACCATCAGGGCCGCTTATGATGTACTGCCGTCTCCCAAGAATCTTAGCCAGTGGTACGGAGAAGACCCGACATGCTCCCTCTGCCCGACTCCAGCTACACTAAAGCACATCCTGGTGGGCTGCAAGACCGGCCTCACTCAAGGCCGGTACACCTGGCGGCACAACCAGGTGCTACAGTGTCTTGCGGCAGTGATGGAGAGTCGACGGATGAGCGTCAATGCCCTTCCTCCACCATCTCGTAGGCCGGCAACAACATTTGTCCGGGAGGGCGGGGGCCAAGCCACTCTCACCACCACAAGACCAGAAACTGGACAGCTAGGTGGGGCACGGGACTGGAAGATGCTGGCAGACCTAGGCCAGAAGCTCCGATTTCCAGCAGAAATAGCAACATCAAATCTGCGACCAGACCTTGTGCTTTGGTCGGCCTCACTCAAGCAGGTCTATATCGTCGAGCTCACGGTGCCCTGGGAGAGTGCGGTGGAAGAGGCTTACGAGCGCAAGAAGCTAAGGTATGCGGACCTTGCAGCAGACGCACAACAACGAGGCTGGAAAGCTAAGGTCTGCCCAGTTGAAGTAGGCTGCAGAGGATTTGTAGCCACCTCAACATCCAGGCTTCTTCGAGAGATGGGAGTGCGGGGGAAGGCCCACAGGCAGGCAGTCAAAGACCTTTCCAGGGCTGCTGAAAAGGGAAGTCAGTGGCTGTGGATAAAGAGGAAGGACTCCGCCTGGGCTGTCGGATGAGTGATGGCATCTAGGGAGTGAGCCCGGGACGCCGGATCTCACTGCTGAACCCTCTGGAGGTGTCGTGGGTCAATCAGCGAAACATCGAAGAAGGAGGGCGCCCACTTGACAACCCATAGGATGCCATCAATCATTCGACCAACCCACAGAGTCTCGAGTATGCAGAAAGGGATATTAACACCTTGTCCTACATAACAGATCTAAACTATAATGTGGTAACCAAAGGAGGAAAGTAGGAAAGCTTTACTGATAAACCTACTTATTTTACACAGAATGCAACATATGAGTACTACACATGATGATGCAACATACAATAGGACTACTATGTCACACATCTGGGTCAACTACCTCTACCTGAGCTAAGCAGTCACAGCCCCCTGTTATACAACGCTTTATGTTAACTGATCTGATGAGACTCTTTCTTGGCTGTAGGAGCGACTAGCCATATATCACTCAAGGACCGAGGAAACAAAAAACATGCCATCTCTGACCTATATTTGAGCCACGGCAGACATCAGGGGCTTACATCTTCTCTGGCTGTCACTCACTCATAAAGTCCTTACATGCCACTCCCGTCTTCTGAATAAGAGCTATTCACTGGTTGTAGGTCATCTGGGAATTTGAGGTGACGCTTATTGTCAATGTTAAGGTGCAGCCAACTCCCAGCCCTCATGCTGCATTAGAAAATATAGCAATATCAAAAATGTTCTGTAATAAATTAAAATAATTTATGTAAGGAATCTGCAAAAGATGTCTACCTTCATTGTTTTGCTAAAAAAAATATTGGTTCCTATATGAACTATGTAACTAATGAGGCAAAACCCACAACTGATCAGTCACTGCTTTTCTTTGTTGTGTCTTTGTTTACTGTGGGCCTAATGAACAGACAATAGTCCCCACTGCTGTGAGTGAATCAGACCGTCCCTGACTGATGTAACACACTGGTCATAATGTGTGTGTGTAGCTGAATCATATGCTTACATAGCAGTAATATCCCCCCTGAGACACCGGGCCTTTGAGACCTCACCTCCCGCAGAGGGAACTGGAGTCCCAGTAGGAACCCGTATGCCAAGTGTACCCTCGCACCTCTACACCAGCTCCCTTCTTCTCCCATCATGCACAGCACACGGGACTTCAGCGTTTACTATGACACTCACTGAAACACTAACGGCTACATTTTACTTACACATTCATAGTGTTGATGTACCACAGTACATCAGTTGGCAGAGGAGCTTGTATTTACATGTATGAAACATATATGATGTATGTATGTATGTATGTATGTATGTATGTATGTATGTATGTATGTATGTATGTATGTATGTATGTATCACATAAATGCACATGGTCTTTCCACCAGTGAAATGTACTCAGATTGATTGGAAGGGTGTGAAATCAGGTAGACTGTTTTCTTCATGAGGCATAATAGAGTGTAAGGTCATCCCTTCATTTGGCAAAGAGTTAACGTTTCAACACTTCCAGGTAGTCACAGGTGTATTCATCTCAGGACAGACAGTATAAAGACTCATATCTCTCACAGACACTGAGGAGCAACCTGATATCAGAGAATATTCTGGAAGTTATCAAGGGATTGTAGTGTGGATGTTAGATTTGTAGTCTGAATGAGTCTTGATGAGACATATTCTCTTCTTTGTACGTCGCTTTGGATAAAAGCGTCTGCTAAATGACTAAATGTAAATGTAAACATATTCATGTTTGGTATTGAATTGATCCTTGTGATGTGGGCAGTAGTCTGATCATGGTTTCTTTGCTACCTGAAGTACCTGCTATAGCTGTATAATTTGATTAGCTCATTGTAACCTCTGCCTTGGCAGATGACCAGGGTTGGTGGGGGGGAAATGTTGTCTTGGGGCATCAAGGACAGATTGTGGATTGGCTGGTGGCAAATGCATAGCAATGGGTCTTGAGGTTCAAAACCAAACACTTCACCTTTGCTCTCACCTATTCATTTCAGGTTTAGTTATTCATCTGACGTCACGTTATCTCATGCATTCAGGTTTATTTGGTCATTTACGTGAATTTGGCATCCAACCTGTGTATTCACTTGCTATTATTTACAGTTGTACTTATTAATTTGGATTGTTACATTTAGTTTGACTGACACTTGTAACATTTAAGCTTACCGTTTATTGTATTAATAAACTGTTCATTCAATAACCATTCATATAAATCCTCATGTGCCAGGCCATTACATTAATTAAGATCTCACAATTGGCGTATATAGTGTTTGGTAACATTGTAGGTAGCTTGATATTTAATGGAGTCAGATTAATTGTATTTTCCGCAATCAATTGCCAAATCAATGTAATGCTTTCTACTGACCCATAAGGTTCAGACAAGTATAAACCTTCCAGCCTGGTGTTTTCTGTCGTTGGTAACATTTTGGCTGTCCTTACAACAGTAGGAAGCATAAATAATAATATGGGATTGAAAGAATATGAGCAAGATTCATGTTTTTTGATCGTGCAATATCATCTTGTTCTTCTTAAAAAGCAACAATTGTTCTCAATTGTTAATATTCAGGTCATGTAACTTCATCGGGTACCATGCCTTTCACTCATTCTCTTACTTCACCTCCATTGAAATCACTTTTGTATTGTGTTTTTCATTGCCAAGCTGGATTACTCAGAAAAAGAACAGAGTTCCCCTAAGTCTGTCCTACTTCCTTTTCCTTTTGCCATCAATTTACCCTTAAACAGAGAATAGTTAAAACTCTCAACGTTAGACTTTTCGAGCTACAATTTCAGGTATGTAACTCAAACAGACAGGACTTATTACACAACAGCACGGTGGGGAAAAAAGAACATAATCAAGCAGTCTTTGGTGTGGGGACCGCAGGATCCACAGAAAACACAAGTAGGAGTATAGAAGCCCATATGGGGGAATATTCATGTCAATATTGACTTGTCCGATCGTACCCTAGACTATCACGTGAATAATGCATTATGTTAAACTTTAATTCACGATCGCCGATCTGAACGTGTACAAGTGCATGTGTGTATGTTTGTGAAGTTCTAGTCTAAAAACATTGTAACCAAGATATTCTTCTTTCTTACACCACAAGCGCCTGCGCACCTGCAGACAAGGTGCTAACCACTCCAGGTGCTGATAGGTCTGCTCCATAATCGCCGGAGGGAGGGGTCACATGGGAATTCGGTATTCGTTGAACAATAAAATACCTGTTGGGTATTTATAAAAAAGGGAAAAGAAAAAGGAAAGGGCTAAACCAGAGTTATCAAAACGAGGAATATCAGAAGAAGCAAACTCCCTTGCTCAAGGCGGCAAGACGTCAGGAAATTTGAACCATGGATTCAAAATATTTTATACTGCTGAAGTATATGTTATTAAGTATCGGATTGTGCAAGGTAAGAATGTAATTTAATATTCGTGTTTCAGGATTGATTTCGAGTAAAAAATGCGTACGGAAAGGCAATCTGGTAGCCTACTTCATCGTTGAACTGACCTTTACGGGCGAAAGGGAAAGTATTTATCTTAAATCCCAGGCCATTTTGATAAACTTTGCTGACAGCGACTGCTCGTTAGGCTACATTGAACTAAATGTACAATTCATTTCTAGAGAGAGAAAAAAGTTATGCAGTAACATTTTCTGTAAAAATCTATAGGCCTACTGACAGAGGAACAATTTTTGTAACACAAAAAGCAAGATTCAGCATCATTTAAATATGATTTTTATCAGCCAAGAGTATAGGCTATTTAGAATAATAATTACAAACTGTCATTTTTCTGTTTTACATATAGATATGTGCAGCCCAAAATGGTAATTCAACTTTTTTTTTTCAAAAGATTATTAATACTGAAATATGTTGACAACGAAAGCCTGTTTTCTTTCCTAGCTGAATTGTAATTAGAATCCGCTCTTCTTTCAGATGTATCAATATTCACGGTCACCTCAAAAAGTATAACCGTACGCTGGAGTAGGTATTCTGGGGCCAGCTCCTATAGTGTCACAGTCACGGCAAAGAATGTTCACAGCACACCAGTTACCACTTCGTTTAGTGGAAATATCGTGATGGGCTCGATAAAACCACTCTCACCAAACACCTTGTACATTGTGCGCGTGGACGCCATGGACTCCGACAACGTTCTGAGCAGCGGAAAGACAGAGGGGCTCACGGGTGAGTTTTGTTTGAACGGCATCATCCTTGACCTTGACGCTGAAGGTTGAAATTATTTTTTTGATCTTGGTCATTTGTCGTGTGATTGTGTACCTGGCAGCTCCCGCGGTGTCAAAAATCTACCAGGCCTACTCTAAACAGAGCGTGAGCATCACGGTGGAGTTTGAAGTGATGAATGGAGCCACCCACTACATCCTGCGGGCTCAGACCCTGGACGGGAAGTTCTTCTCTGAAACTGAAGTCAGCAACTCCCCCGGCACCGTGGATCACCTGCAGCCCTACACCACCTACTCCCTGAACGTCTTGTCTGTCAACAGCGGAGGAAGAAGTCAGCCATCTTTACCAAAAGTAGCCCGCACAGGTATCTCAACATTACGTGTAGGATGTCCACCTCTCTATGTAGAAACCTTATCATCACAACTCTTAAATGCATTACTTTGAACTTAGTTTAAATGGTCATACTTTTGGTGCCCACATAACATTTTTATTGGCTCTTCCTTCAACCCTCACTCTACATGAAATCATAATACATGAAGGCAAATATGAATTATTCTACCTCCTCAGGAAGAGAAAGAATACGCAACTTTAGACGTGATCTGAAAGAAGCATATTATTTCCCATGTCTATTGTGGTGTGGAAGTCTAAAACCTCATTGGCCATCAGTGGTAACTGTATCCACCTGTGCACTTTGGACAAACATACAATAAGGAAAGATAGACCCTGAGAACTAGGTTGTCTCTTGTCCCAAGGGACTGCTTGATGTAATCCAAGACAGAGATTATTGATTTCATTTCACACCCAATGACTTTGCATTGTTACTTATTATAACCAAAAATTGATGTTTAGATTCATGATATGTTCTGAAGTAATCACATAAACACAGCATTGATTTCATTTATTTGATGATAATCAAAGCATTGATTTAATTTATTTGATGATAATCACATTTCCCCCATTAAATCCAACCTAAGCACATTCCATTGGTTCCTAAATGTGATTCTCCCAGTGTTCATGTTTAAGTGAAAAGGGGCCTGTAGGCCTGAAGCGTAGGAAACTCTAAAACCCACTCTTCCTGTTCGATTTCCCTCAGTGATTGAAGCTCCTGCCATGAACACCACCTCTCCCAGCAACGACACCATCATTGTGAGCTGGGAGCCGGTGGAGCACGCTGTGCTGTACAGCCTGTGTATCATCATGCAGGGTTCAGTCAACCGCTTCAAAGTCAACACCACTGACACCACCTACACCTTCTCCAACCTGGAGTCCGGCACCTTCTACTCGATCAAGGGCTACGCCTGGGACCCGGACGGCAACATGGGCGATGACTTTACCGTCCGTCAGATCACACGTAAGACAATGGGCACCAGCATCACCATGGTAACACTGATTACTCAGTTTTTTTTACATGCAGCTAAGTGAAAAGGTAAAATCAGCTAAAAGCTTGATCAGATTAGAAATCAGAATGTGCACCAACCTCTCTACAGTAACAGTTATCACAGTGTGATTAGAAGTGGACCAACCTCACTACAGTAACAGTAATTAAACTGTGATTACATGTTGACCAACCAGTAACAGTAATTACAGTGTGATTACACATGGACCAACCTCACTACAGTAACAGTAATTAAACTGTGATTACACATGGTTACATTGGCATACAGTCAAATGATCAATTAAAGCTTCAAGTAGATCAGATAAGAAATAGAATAGGATAGATTCTGACTAAACTTGATCTCAATGAAATTATATCCGATTGAATGAGCTGGAGTGGGTTTTTGATTATCTATTAAATAGATTGATAATACAGAACAAGAGAAACATGACACCTAAAGGAACATAAAAGAGACAAAGAAAACCAAAAAACGATTCATTTTTATGTCAAGGCAGTGCAAGCACCGTGCCACCCTTAGTGCCAACTTTATTGATCCACTGGTTATATTTATTTATTTCTACATCCAACTAGGGCCCTCCAATCCATTGGAGGTGGAGCTGTCTGTGACCGTCGGCCGGACCATGGGTATGTATGTGCTCTGGTCAGAGGTTCATGGAGCAGAATCCTACCTGGCCCGCACCTCCACTGACCAAAACTGCAGCTCCAGCGTGGGGAACTACTGCCTGATCACCACGCTCTCCTGTGGCCAGAACCTCACGGTCACTGTCACTGCAGAGAACCAGGCCGGCCCTGGTGTCCCGTCCCAGTCCGAGCCATTCGTCCCCTGTACGTATCACACAAAGCCACAGCTGGAAGACACTTTATTAGAACTGTATTATATGCTGTGTGAAGAATAATCTATACATTTCTGTGCTTAGCATGTTGACATACACACACACACATGCAAATACATACACGCACACAAACACACAGACACGCACACACACACACACATCCTGTGTATAAATTGTAAACCACCCACAACCACAGCTACAAGTCACACACATGCCAGTGAGTCATATCACCCTGTGCCATGTCTCCCTCCTCAGGCCCAAGCCCACCTGAGTCTGTGTGGGTGGAGGAGACGGAGGCTGGCATGTGCTCCTTCATGTGGAGTGAGGTGGCCTTCGCCGATTTCTACATCGCCTACGTGAAGCATGACGATGGCTTGGAGGACCGCTGCAACACAACAGACACCTTCTGCCAGTTCCCCTGCCTTTGCGGCTTCACCTTCTTCCCCACCGTCTTCGCCTACAGCCAGGATCGCCCCAGCCTGCCGGGACCTGTCCTCAATTACACCACAGGTATAAGCTGCACTGCTCACAGCAGCAACGTGGAAACTAGCACAGCTTGATGCAACACAACACACTGTATATTACACCACTTATATACTGTGTACACCAGCAACATGCAGTACAGCATAACACATGCAATATGCACGATACAACTAACTGACATGACAGAACCAGTTAATGCTAATGTTAAGCAAGGTTTTTCAACACGGGACAAAGGCTCCCTTTGAACATTTTGTTTTACATTGAAAACAGAGGACAAAGCTCTCAATTGTGCTTCAAATACCCTCCGAATCTTGTTCTGTATTTGTGCTTTATTTGTCAATAAAATGTCATGGCATAGGAAAGTCATCCAAGGCCATAATTGCTAAAATATGTCTAAATAAGACTGACTCAAATATTTTCTGAATTGTTTTTTTGTCTTTTCTTGAATCTGTGGTCCAGTTCCTTGTTGTCCAGAGGATGTGTCTGTGTCACTGGTTTCCACGGAGACCCTTGAGATCACGTGGATGCCAGTGCGTGGGGCGGAGCTTTATGAAACCATAGCAGCTGACCAGAATGACATAATCCACTGCAACGACACGGTGCCAGTGTGTGCCCTCTCTGACCTGCGGTGCAACAGCCGCTACAGAGTGGTGGTCAGACCCTGCAGTGAGATCAGCGGCTGCAACAATACATGCAGAGTGCATACACAGGAGACAGGTAACACATGCAGAGTGCATACACTGGAGACAGGTAACACACAGGAGACAGGTAACACATGCAGAGTGCATACACTGGAGACAGGTAACACACAGGAGACAGGTAACACATGCAGAGTGCATACACTGGAGACAGGTAACACATGCATACACACCTGCATTGTACACTCACACAGCGGGCAGGGAACATAATCACACACACCCAGACACATCCATACCACATCCACACAGAACTTGTGTAACAAGTCATCTTTCACACGTCCATAAGACACACACACCAAACACACACGCACACACACAAAGTAATCCCCTCTCCTTTCAGCCCCCTGTGCCCCAGAGATTGTCAACATCACCAAGACGGCGGTGTCGAGCGTGCTGATCCAGTGGAGCGCAGCTAACACCGAGGCCAACTACACGGTGAGCGCGGTGGGTCGCACCAACTCACACAGCTGCCACTCCTCAGGCACGGCCTGTGAGATCAGCGACCTGGCTTGCGGCACCACCTTCGAGGTCAGCGCCTACGCCAGGACCACCGTCGAACGCAGCCTGCCCAGCTTCTCACACACACTGGAGACAGGTAGGCACGCACACATGCGCATGTGCCCAAACACACACATTTGGAGACACAGGTGTACGTTGATGTCAGCATATATACCTGGTAATAGCCTTGAACGTACAATAAAGCCTGATTTTTAAATACTGTATAGTCTTTATAGGCCTATACCTTTAACCTCTGTACCACATTCATGGAAAGCACAATAAAATACAGATAAAGGATCACATTACATTGCATAAAGCAAGGCATGAAACCTGTCTATAGTGAATATGCAACAATAGCAGCTTTGCATAGATTAACTGAAGTAGAAGCAGAGGTTCCACCTGCGAGCACTTCCAATGCGTGTGTAATGTACATATCATATACCTCAAACACAAAAAGAACATGGCACAGGCTTTGAGCAGGTGTGACTGGCCAGATGAATGGAACGTGCGTCAAAAACGTGAGCAGAGCCGAATTTGTAGTAAAGTTTCACACACTGAGAGCTGAGTAACAGAACAACAAGATCTTCTGTGATTGTCACGACAAATGTTACTGGGTTTCCCATGGCTATACCATACACATTTCACTTGTTAGCCAAAACTGCACAACATTTTGATTGGGTGAACACTGTCTGTCTGTCTCTCTGTCTCTCTCTAGAGCCCTGCTGTCCTGTGAACCTGACGGTAGAGCAGGTTACCCAGGCGATGACCCAGGTCACATGGTCAGCGGCCACGGGGGCTCGCTCCTACATCACCTCTCTCAACTCGCCCAGAGGACACGCCAAGTGCCACACCATGGACACGCACTGCATCATGGGATGCATTACCTGTGGTACCAACTACACTGTCACCCTGGAGGCCATCAGCAAAACCGGACACAAGAGAGAGTGCAGCTACCATGGCTTCTCCTCTAGTAAGGGCACAGGGAAGCCATTTTGGGCAGGGAAAGCTACCAGCACCAGATTAGACATTCATTCATGCATTCATTCATTCATTCACTCATTCATAACAAAATGACAACAACATTACAGAGTAAATGCTGACAAAATGAGATGTCGGTCAAAATCTAAAGTATTATAATGACTTGTTACAGGTATTTAACAACTCTTCATTTTCTGAAAAGAAAAAAAGTATGTATGGAAGTAACAGTAAAGGTGCTGGAAAGTAAAGTACATAAAATTAAGTTTAAGACCAGATTCAGGGAGTCATTTATTTTTCTCAGTGGTAGCAACCGAATGTATGTATGTTTGTCAGTTAGGATGTATGATGGTTTGTTTGTGTCCCAGGTGCATGTTGCCCTTCGAGCGTGAGGCTGTACCGCATGGCCAACAACACACTGCGGGTGTACTGGCGCTCGTCAGGCAGCCTGCACAACTACGTGGCCGACCTGTACGGCACCAGCTCCAACTACACCTGCACCCCACCCATGGGCTCCAACTACTGCGACGTGTCTGAGATTGTCTGCGGGGAGGTGTACACAGTGGTGGTGGCGCCTCTGGCCCAGGACGGCACCAACATCACCTTCTGCCCCAGGAGGATGTACTCAGGTGTGTGTGTGTGTGGGGGGGGGGGGTATTTCACTTGGTAGAGTAATACATGTTTGGGAAGAGTGGAAAGTATGCATACATGTTTAGATGCTAGATAGTTAATGCAACTCATTCTGGATGGAGCAGAGATTTTGAACAACGGTCAAAAATATGTGTAAGCTGTAAGATTTTGCCAGATGCCAGACTTGAAATGAAGATTTTAATCTAGCTGGATTCAGCTATCAAAAGAGGAAATTGAAATGAAAAACGTATGCACATTTAAAAAACAATACTACTTCCATAAAATGCTTTTTTTAATCCCCTACAATCTGTTTCTTTGCAGTGTCATGCTCAGGAAATACTCTCGGAATGGGTAGGTATTGCCCAAGATACACTTCTGCCTAAAAAAAATGATTCTGTAAAAATATATGAATCCTAAGGAATGGCTTGTGCTGTATCATTGTTGTGTGTTTTCTCTCCTTCTGCAGTGATCTACCGTGGAAAGAGGAGTGTTGATTAACCAGAGCCAAAGTGAGTACCTCAACAGGTAGCGTGAGGGGCAGTAAGGCCATGAGTTTGACTGTCAGAGAACATGCATACCAATCTAATGGATACCTGTACTGTAAGCTGTTTTGGATAAAAATGACCATTAAATGAATGAGTGTATTAAATGTTTAAAAATAATAATTTAAGAAAATGTGAAAAAGCTGGATCTTACTGTTTGTTCATTGACCATAGAGCAGCAGTAAGGAGTGTTGGTTGAAAACTAGCAATCTAACTGCTGAAAAGGCACACAAAAACCTTACAAACACCAACAACCTCACAGTTGCCACTGAGGAAAAGCTTGCTAAGTCGATGTCTTTTGGTGATAGTGATAGCGATGTGGTGCTGTGAAAGCTTTTTTACATTTCCGCAAGGTGTTCCAGCCCAACCACAAAACTTTATAGAGCATAGCCTAGGCGGCTAGTTGCGACGACAGGCATGTTTATTTGTCCTTCACTTGACCAGATACCTTGAAAAATGTATTTGAAGATGATACCAGTAGTAGTTGCTCATAAAAACGTGCTTCAAAAAAGTGCCAAATAGCTGTACACTGTCTCTTTTAGTACTGTAGTTGAAATGTACAGCTCTTTAAGTTTCATAGTGTAAATGTATACCTTTGGAGAACAGCAAAGAAAAATAATAAATGTAAATGTAGATGATGCTTACACAAAAGCAGAGAGAGTTTGCTGTAAGTTAAGAGATAGACAAAATGGCGTCCTAAGACAGACACAAACACTTAAGATGTCTCCACAGTCGCCCATGCGTGAATCACCACAGAGAGGGTTGCGTTACCCATCCCTTTTGTGCATCAAGGACAGCTTAAACAGGATCATATCCCATCACAAGCGCAGAGAAATTACGTCTTTCTGTATTTGCAACAATAAGATGGCATCCTCTTTCAGAGTGTGTTAATGAATACACAGGTGGATGAGCAGGCTGGACTGCTGGGAATACTGCTCATGTGTGGGTTACGCATGTGTACTTCCTGAATGTGACTAAAGGACTGAGACAGTGTGACACAGGGGTTTCAACAGGTGTGTCGAACGCATGAGGGACACGTTTACGACAGCTGAAGAATCCTGTTGTGTGCTGAGCATGTGCTGAAGGCAGGGAATATTAGTCCTTACAGCAGGGGACTAACCCATGACCAATACACATGTGCCTGAGCGCTGTTCTTGTACAATCACACACCACCCCCTCGGCTCCTCACACTCATACTGCAATGTTAGCACATCCCGCATGCCATTATGGTAATAATAGTGAACAATACTTTAAAGCATAGAGGTATTTTACAGTGGAAGGTATACTGCAGAAGGTTCTAGAAGGTGTGAAGTGAGGTTGGGTAAAGGGTAAACTCAGGCATCTACTTACAACTGACAAGCTTTCCCGGTTATTACACAAATCATGACAGCTTGTACAGTATATACTCTGCAGTAAAGTAGTAAAGTAATACCAACATGGCTTCTGGTTTCCTCATAACAATGAATGAGATTCTTGACCTGAGGTTCATAAGTATCTCCAGAGAGTAATTCACTGTGCACAGAGTGCTCCTGGATTGTTCATAATGTGTGGCAGGAAGATATAACGTGTAGTAAAGGTGAGTCCCACTTTCAAAATGTGGGTTATAACAACAGATACCTGAGACAATAAGTACGTTTTGTTAAGGATTTTGAACAAATATGCAAAAACTACAAAAAAGAAAATCCCATTATGTTACTTCAGAGGATATTTCATGGAACTTTAGTGTTTGTGGTTGTATGAGTTTGTAAGATTTTGTTTGTTTTGTTTTAGCAACCCCAGGACCTACAGGAAGTCAACCAGTCAACCCTGACAATTGTAGAATAGGATATCTCTTTTCATTTCTTGGCGTACTTTTTGTTGGATTATATATCTCAATTACTTGCCATCCAAACAAGACCTTTGTAAACTTTTGACACACAAAACTCTAGTCTGCATCTTTATGAAAATTGGTTTGAAGTAATCGATAATAAATACACAATAAAAAAACAAAAGATTTACCCCAAGTAAGAAGCCTCCTCGGGATGATTTGTGAGGTGTCTTGGAAGTTTACAGCCGTCCTGAAAGTAGGAAAGTAAGAAAACAACGCAGTCTAGCTGTTTGCCTCCAGACACATATCATTTGGATGATAAAGGCAGATTGAATTGCTTCATGTGTATGTTTACTGCTAGGACCCTGGTCCCTAGTAGTCTGATCTCAATAAAACACACATACTTGCATTACTGCGTTGTCACACCTTGTCATTTTTGAGTGAGTGAAACTGCATATATTACTGATAGTATGAACACGCCAAACTATTTCCACAGCATGCTGACGTACTATGTTATTAATTACATAACATAAAGATCAGATCCCTGTTACAATAATATACAGTAAAGGTTCAAACAGCAGAATCACAGTATTGAACCATATTAATGAATATGCTCACTAGCTGCAGGGGGGCTTTTCATGGGGAAAGAAGTGAAACAGGTTTCTGTGTAGCAGAGGAAAGAAAGAAGAATCTCCAGCCTGAAACACTTGGAGTGTTAGTGGCTCGCCTGAATCTGCTACTTGACACTTGACTTTCACAGATGACAGTAGATCATGTAGCTGTAAGACAAACACCAACAGGGGAAGAGAAGAGAAAGCAATGATGGAGGGATGGGGGAGAGAGTGAGGGAGCAATGGTGGGGGGCCGTGGTTATGAGGATATATTATATATCGTCACCTTCCTAAAATAATTGCCTAAGTCATTTTTTCAGGTTTTTCAGAAAACACAAAAAACTTAACCAAAAATGTAATATATGATATTAATTTATAATTTCACTCAAAAAGGTTGACAAAGGATGACTTTCGACATACTAATAACAATGTATGTCAATTATGTAACACAAGAGGAAAACGTGACTTTTGAACATGCCTGACGTGATTTTTGGACATGCCTGACGTGACTTAAGCAATTTTAAACCTTCAACTCTGTCAACAATAAAGCTTGTAAAATTGCCTAAGTCATATTGTCTTTTGACTAAGGCAAAATAAAACGCTTGTTACGTATGTAACCGTGGTTCTAGTGGAAGACATGATTTAGGCAAAAAAGTAATTTTCGTCAAAAAATGACTTAGGCAATTATTTTAGGAAGGTGAAGATATGGTGCTGCTTTCTCACAATCTTTACAAATCACTGCTCATCACCTCGACATATATCGTTTGCTTACATAACAGAGAACAAGTGAGGGAGTTTAAGTTGATGAGAAGGCATAGTTTCATATTTTCTCATTTAGTTTTACATTTAGTTTTTTTAAGGACAACACTGGTAATACTGAAACTATTACAAAAGAAGAACACTGTCACAGATTGTTCCCTCTTCAGTACCCCAGTGTTCTTCAGCAAGGTAATGAATCCGCAACAATAAATGAAAAATCTTGAAATACTATAATTGTTAAAATGAACTTTATCTAGTAAACAGTTTGTAATTCAGTATCTGTCCTAGGCAGATGATCCTGGGCAGAAGAGAGGGATCAAAGGAACTGTCAAAAAGGATGAAAAGTAGTCTCTTACAAGGAAGAAGAAATTAAGTTTTGTGTCTTGAAACTGTGGCAAAAGTAGTTAGTACTTAGACAAAAGGAGGATGTGGATGACACCAGTCTTCGTCGCCTCTCAGGATAATTTAAAGTTCTTGGGTTAGGGTGCTGTAGCTTGAGTTCATATTCATTGTCCCATGGATTTCTGTGTCTCTTTGTTCAAATGTGAGAACATTTTATGTTATAACCTGTCATTGTCTTTAAACAAACGCACAGATTCTGAGAAGACCAACTGACATTTAAATCCCTAAGAGAGAACTGAACAATTGAAATAAAAATTCACAGCATAGAAATTACTTATCAGTGTTTTTGTATTTGAATATTTTCATTTTTACTTTCAACATCACATCAGCAGAGTAGACTAAATATCAAATGCTTGATTGATAGGTTAGGAAAGTGTAGATAAAGTAATCACTTCATTGGGATTTATATTCCTATCTTTACAATAGACTACCTTTGGAAAGAAAAGAATAGAACTAATTTGGAAATGCTTTGATATGTTCAGTCTGTGTGAGAGAGAGAGATTTGGCCAAGCCATTAACACTAGTAATATATTTACAACATCGGCTAAAAAGCTACTACAGAAAGTCACTATTCATCTAATGTTTATGCAGTCTGAATGCTACCAATTTAGTGCTTTATGTATTTTGAGGAAGAAAGTGAGGGAGACAGACGGTCAGTGTAAAGGAGCAGCATTTTCAGGAAATGCAGTATCACAAGTGCTTTATGGCTAAAAGCCTGTGGTCAGTTAATACATGTTTTTCAGATGTCTTCCTGTTCCTGGAGTTTTACACTTTACTTTTAGAACCTTTTGCTTCTGGTGCTGTTATCTTAGCTTGTGTTTCAGTATGAGTCTTTGTTCAGTTTCTGACTCTTGCTGTCATCAAATTATTTTTTTCAATACTATGTACTAATTAATTTGTCTAACTAATTAATCATACTGAAATGTAACCCTCTGAATTTGATCTGAGAATTGCATGCAGTAAAGCCATACAACACTACCTGCGGTAAACCTAAACGGGGGAGGACCAACCCCCACCCTCCCACCCTGTGCTTCCCCCTCAAACCACACTGTTCTCTTCCCAGAAGAGTCATTGCCAGAGGGGTTCAAACGGCCAAGCCCTTGGTTGGAGCATCCTCCAATTCACCCCCACCCCCCACCACCAGCCCTTCTCTTTCTCTTATATGTTCATTCTATCTCACAGCCAGGGGCACTGGGATTCCACCTGTCCTCATTCTGTGCATCACTCTGATTGGCCAGCCCCTCACTAGATTACCTGTGTTGCTGCTAAAAAGATTCCAGAACTGCTTTCCTATTGGGACCTTACCTTTTGCTGGATGTAAAGTACATCAATACGCTGGAAACCAACAGGCATAATGGATTTGTTGGGAAGATTATTTATTCCAATATTGCTGGCATCTCTGATTCAAGTAATTGATTATCAATTATTGATTTTGATATGGAATTGTCTGTGACATTATGGGATGTATATGTTATATGTGAAAAAGTCATTAAATACTGAAGTATTTTAAATCTCTACATAATAAATGGCTGATTGCTCAGAAATTAGGCAACTAAATTGGGTTATCAACGAAGTGCATTAACACCTACTTAACATACATTTTTATCTAGTAGTATGACTGTAATATTATTCGTATTTTTTCATTATTTTCTAGATACAGAATGTACTTGCAGGTAAGAATTAACTTCAGTTTAAACTTCATATTGGAAATGTGTTTAATTGTTTCTTTTGTTTGAGTTATTTCCAGAGGATTGTGATTTATTTGTACATTTACAGAAACAGATATTTACAAATTTACAGATACAAATATTGTTGTACGTGAAAAAAATATTCAATATGTTATCTTAATTCCACGAATATGGTCCTTTTTGTCTTTAGAGTGTCATATCACTTCAGTCACATCCCCTTCTGCATCAGCCTTAAACGTGAAGTGGACGAGTTTTACGGACGCTACGAACTACTTTCTGGACTTGCGCATTGTGAATGACACAAGCGTTGCTCCAGTTGTGGTGACGTTACCCGCATCCAGTACTCAAAGACTGGTTCAAGGACTAAGGCCAGGGAGATTCTACGATATCACTTTAAAAGTTTTTAAATTTTACTATGTTGTGTGCACAAATAGTAAACAGTCTTATACAGGTAAGATACATGTTTATATCACAAAAATCAGGCAACTTCATAAATAGCTAATTCATTGACAGATTGATTGGTTGATCGGTTAGGTTCTGATTGAAAATGATTGCTTGATTCCTCCTCCAGTTCCAGCGACATCTCAGCTGACATATTCTAAAGCAATATCAAGCACGACAATAAGTTTGCAATGGTCAAGTGTGACCGGCGCCAAAAACTATCAATTGGTGGTAAATGGAACGTTTATCGACGATTATCATAACATCACCATCACATCTCAAAGTGCGCAGATAACTGGTCTTCAGCCAGCAACAGCATACAACTGCCTTGTGTATTCATCTAATGAAGCTGGGTCTGGGGCCAGAAGTATTGTCAAGACCGTTACAACATGTAAGTAACACAAATTCTCCTAAACACCTGTGACGATAAAGTGGACTGCACTCCCTAACTCCCTTATATTCTCCAGTGGTGCAGCCGCCAGATGGTGTAGTTGTAACCGCAACGGGGAGAACTACCGCGCGAGTAACGTGGAACCTTGTGCAAGGCGTCCTGTTGTATCAAGTTAAAATCACGGATAACAACGACTCAGCAACAACACCAGTCATCAAGCAATCGAGCACAACTAGTCTGGATATTACCAATCTTGAGCCATGCTCTTCATACACCATAGGAGTATCATCTATAAATGCCTTTTTGGAGCCTGGCGAGCCTTCAGATTTCATTCACACAACCAGCAGTAAGTAGTGGAATGTTTACGAATAATTTGCCTAGATTTTTAATCCCTTTGTAGACCTATAATTGTAATTATGGGCGTGCCTGTAAAGTGAATCACGCATTTCACCTCCCTGATGAAGAAACCCTTTATCTTTGCCATTCTGCCCCTCAGCAATAAACTCAGTGACATCTGCATCAGTGGACTACAGCTGTTCAAGTGGCATGGTCACTGTTACGTGGAACGGGGTGTTTGGGGCGGACTCCTATAGGGCCACGGCGATGGACGGTAATGGAACCGCGCTGACCTGCACGTCAGAGTCGACCAGCTGCCAGATAACCATGCTGCGGTGCGGCGAGCGCTACCTGGTCACCGTCACCGCCATCTCAGACGACTGTGAGAGCACCTCCAACTACTCGGTCCCCTTCCAAACAGGTGAGCCAGCCGCCGATGAGCGTTTCACATGGAAAGTTTCCGTGAAATTGCTGCGAAATGTCGCCAGACGCAAATAAACAATCTGCCTGAAGCTCTCCCCGGGGACAGGCGATTAGGAGTCTTCCCATAGGTATCCGGTATTGGCTTTGCCATTCTCAGATGATGGAACACACCCAAGCGTTTGTGTGTAAATATGAGACTCCAGAAGGATTAGCCTCTGAATGTCTCAGAGAAGCTCACAGAGTATGTAGAATGGAAATAATGATTTTAAAAAGGTCAATGATTTTAAAGTAGTTTCGGGTGGCAATTGTTACTTGGTGTGTCATTATAATATTTGAATCTGTCTCCTTCTGTCTGTCTGTCTGCCCATCTGCCTGCCTGTCTGTCTTTCTGACTCTGTCTCCCTCTCTCCCTCCCTCCCTCCCTCCCTCATTCTGCCTCGTCCTCTCTCTCTCTCTCTCTCTCTCTCTCTCTCTGTCTCCTAATTCCCAGTGCCTTGCCCGCCTGTCGGGCTCTCCACATATCACGAGTGTGCCAGTAATGTCATCGTATTCTCCTGGGAGGCCACCAACAGCACCAACTACTATGTGGCCACGTCGCTGGATACCAATGGCCAGGTGGTGGAGTGTCGTACCACGGAGACGTCCTGCTACTTCACTGGCACCAGCTGTGGCCAGAGATACAAGTACACAGTTTACTCAGTGTCTGGGGCCTGCAACAGCGGACTCAGCAATCCCATCTACCAGAGCACAGGTCAGATTGGGAGACTGGAAACTACAGTTCCAGATCATGCATATGACAGATAGAAGTGGTGTACTTGAAGAGAGGGCACTATTACTGAGAGCAGCACTGTATAGTAGTACATATCAACAAGTGATTATATTTCAGATTTCTTATTCCTGGTCATCGCAAAACAAGAATCCGTCGATCTCCTTTAGAAGGAAACTTTAAATGTTATTTATCTAGAAAATGGAAGAAATGCCTTTACAAACAGCAAGTAATAAAGCCTCTACAAACAGCAGCAACAATTCAGAACAATCACCTACACACCATCTGTGAGCACATGAGGAGAAATACTCCTCCCACTGGATAAGGATTGATACGCACTAAGACAAACATGAGCTCACATATCCAGGGTTTATTTCTACTCCTGCTTTAGCTCATGGAACATCCGTTAATATATAAAAGAAACAACAAAAGTGAAAATGTTAAGGTCATTTCCTGTGGTCATTTAAGTCAAGAGTGAAATCTATGAACAACACAAACCATGGTTGTTTCCCCTCCTGTGCTAATGTTTCACTCACTTCGCAGCTCCCTGTTTGCCGCAAAACGTGAAGACGTCGGCCGACTGCGACTCGGATGTGCTGATCAGCACGTGGGACTCGGCGGCGGGGGCGCTGTCATACACAGTGGAGGCACTGGGTAACCGCGGCGACAAGTACAACTGCAGCTCCTTCACCAACAGCTGCGCCATCCCATTCGTCAACTGCGGCGAGGTGCTGAGCATCTGGATCACCGCCTCGCACGATGAGTGCACCACTGACCGTGTTCTGGGAGAGGTGGCCGAGACGGGTGAGATGATCTCAGGGTCTCATGGGATAGTGTGGGGAGGATATGATGAAGAGATTACACCAGTACAGGGGTTCACCAGAACAGGGGTTCACCAGGACAGGGGTTCACCAGGACAGGGGTTCATTATTGTGCTCCTAGGGCTGTGCTGCTCTTTCTGTTCTCCATCTTTCTCTGCACCACAAACAAGATCAGTACGTGGGACTGGAGAGGAGTGAAATCACCACCCGGTGTGAAGTTTGTAACTGAGATGATAGAAATGGAATGAAAAGAGATACACACGCACACGCACACACACACACACACACACACACACACACACACACACACACACACACACAAAGAGGTAAACAAATTCTCTCTACTTTACTCCTAGTGCCTTGCATACCTCAGAACTTCACACTGGTGGAGAGCTGCAATGCGGACTCTGTGTCTTTGGACTGGGAGACCAGCAATGGCGCCATCTTCTACATTGGCATGGCTGTGCACTCGGACGGCTCCAGCCAGTCATGCATGGCCATGGACACCCAGTGTGACATCCAGGGCCTGCGTTGCGGCACCACATACGACACCTACGTCGTCGCCACCAACATCAAGTGCAACAGCTCCCAGACCCAGCACGCCACCGCAACTACGGGTATTTATCGACCATCTATGAACAGCTGCCAATCCAGAACAATCATTTACCCACCACATCACACATCTCACATCCTCCAGCTGTTCATAAATCCCTCCTCCATCTTCTATCCCTGCTCCAGCCCCGTGCCCCCCCTCCTCTGCGGAGGCAATGCGTGACTGCGCTGCCAACCATGCCCTGGTGGTGTGGCAGAAGCACCTGGCCACAGGAACCTACACGGCAGTGATGGAGGACGGCGAGGGCACGCAGCTGAACTGCAGCACCGCAGACAACCACTGCACCATCCGTGAGCTGGCATGTGGACAGAACTACTCCATCACGCTGCAGCACTCTGACAGGGGATGCACCAGCTCCCCCTCCACCCCCACATACATGGAGTCCGGTAGGTCCACAACTGTGTGACCAATGTTGCTATGTGGAGTGGTATGGATGAGGGATGCAATTGAGCCCACTTGTCTGCTGAAATCACATCTGAGATAT
Organism: Clupea harengus; assembly: GCF_900700415.2. Taxonomy (NCBI): domain Eukaryota; kingdom Metazoa; phylum Chordata; class Actinopteri; order Clupeiformes; family Clupeidae; genus Clupea; species Clupea harengus. The sequence goes on along the minus strand of NC_045173.1, from coordinate 17,732,752 downwards.
TATATATACAGTATATACCTAAGATGTGCCAACATGTTACAGGATTTATACAGTTATATTTAGCTACTAAGGATGTGAATTATACTGTAGTCACACAGTCGTGTATGTATTATAGGTGCTTTAGTGAGGATTGCAGTGATGTTTTGTAGTCTCCAGGAAGTGATGTGTGTTGTGGTTGTGTTTCAGTGCCGTGTGCTCCTCAGCAGCTGCTTGGTGATGTGAACTGTGACACAGGAGCCCTGACCGTGAGCTGGAACATCACCAGTGCCCTGTCGTTACAGACCTACACCACCACCGCCTCCACAGGAACAGGGCAGCGCATCCCGTGCAACTCCACAGTGACGCAGTGCACTGTGGGAGGTGTGGAGTGCGGGCGCTCCTACATGGTGTCGGTGCAGTCTGTGCAAGGCGCCTGCCACAGCCTGCCCAGCCAGGAGCTCACTATAGAGCAAGGTGAAGGAAAACACGCAGACGCACACACTCATGTACACGCACGCATGCAGCTATGATGTCCATGTACAGTAGTGCATACACACAGATGCTCATATTAATACAAAAACCTTTTCATGATTGTATGTATTTGCAGTGCCATGCGTGCCTACTGATGTGAATGCCACTCGTACCTGCGGGGAGAGCTCCATAGATGTGAAGTGGGCAGCCAGCGCTGGAGCCAAGTACTACACCGCTCTGGCCACCACGAGTGGGCACAGCTCCAACTGCATGTCCAACAGCACCTCTTGCAGCATCCCCAGCCTGCTGTGTGGGCGCAGTTACAACGTCAGCGTGGCAGCAGCCAACGAGAACTGCACCAGCCACCAGAGCCAAGCAGTCATCTTGCAGACAGGTAAATACTGCACAGAGAAGTGACAACCCAAACCAAGTCTATTATAACCTAAATATAACCAGTATATTTACATATAGATTTAGTATTTACATTCATGTCAACCCCTTCAGATGGCCACCTGTATAACCTTCTGGAAAAATCCGTAAAATCCATCGAAAATCAGGGCCTTAACCAGGTTATGGGTGCGGGGAGCTGTACACGATATTGTGCGAAGCACATTTATTCAATGTAGTGTGTGTCTGTGTGTATATGCGTTATTTTACACTACACGCAATACATTTGGAACCAGGTTTTTTTTTTTGCGTCAGTATGCTTTACGAGCAATCCGTGCAAATTGACATGTATGCATTTATGAGACAGCCAAGTCTGTCGACACATTTATATTTATATTCACTCCTTTAAACACTTTTAACTAAAGGCACTTACCTCACATAAGATATAGATTTTATCCGAATGCATTGCTGTAATGACCCCATTATGTTAGCATCTATTTTGGGGTACAGGCGTTCTCAATGTACTCATCTCATCCTGTTCTTTTCAAAATCAATATAATCCTGTAATCACATCTTTTTCACTCCGAATCACAAACCAGCCACTGTCAATCTCCGTCTCTTCCAGCGTCTTGTCCACCGGCGAGCATCCAGGGCTCTGTAAACTGCTCCAGTGGCTCAGCATCTCTGACGTGGGACGCCATGCCCACTGCACTGCTCTACATGGGGACAGCGGTGAGCGGCGGTGGGCACGTCCTCAACTGCAGCAGCAGTGAGTCAGGCTGCCAGCTTAGCGGCCTGCAGTGCGGCACCTATTACAACTTCAGCGTGTCGGCCACGGACGGAAGGTGTGACAGCCCAAACAGCGCGCCGTACAGGCTGGACTCAGGTACAGGGCCACTATATATGTTAACATCTGATTTAATTGACAGCACAGTCATTTCATCCACTTTGTGTACAATATGAAATGGCTTTAATTAATGCTCTTGTCACAAAAGTCAAGGTCATGTGAAAGTGAATGCGTAATATGCAGTATGTATAGTTTCATAGTATGTTCCAAACATCTAATACCTCTACCTAGGTAGCACTTGAGTCTAGAACAGATCTGGTCCTGATGAGATCTAGTGTGGATCCAGTCCCCTACTAGACCAGCACCAGAGCTGTTCCTGACTCAGCATCACACAGATTAGCCATGGTACACATCTGAGCCAAGATCTCAGCCTCATCCTGCACCTGCCCATCTGTGTCTTAGGCCCGTGTGCTCCGGTGAGTGTGGCCACCTCCCTCTCCTGTGCCACCAACACCCTGACGGTCAGCTGGAACTCCAGTGCAGGTGCAGTTGCCATGAACTACACTGCCACCGCCGGGGCAGAGGGAAGAACTGCACTTCACTGTAGCTCCCCGGGCAGCAGCTGCAGCATCCCCAACCTGCAGTGTGGCGTGCGGTACAACGTCACGGTAACCGTATCCCATGGAGACTGCACCAGCTCAAGCAGTGCTCTACTCTCTGTACAGACAGGTGAGACTTAACATCCTTTTTCTTTTTAGTTCAAAGATTTACATTTAAACATGGTCAATTTGAAATGAATCTTCTTTTGTTTCAAAAGGAATTATTCATAACTAGTGGTATATACTTAATTTAGTGCTATCAAGTAGTACTACTAGTAGTAGTACATATACTGCAGCACTATATGAAGTTATACAACGTTTAAAACATCAGTGTCCTGAGACAGCTTCTTTTTTTCTTTTAACGAGAGCCAGAGACAGTGGAGAGTAAGGTGGAATCTAAAAGAAAATAATCTATCCTTGAATACGTTTTGTGTACTGATTAGAAAAATGAGAAGTCTTTTTGTGAGGGATTAAGCAGTCGCCAGACATCTACAAGGTTGTAGCCCTGCATTAAGCTGTTGAGAGTCAAGCTACTTTTGGATTTATATAACTGTGGTTGTTGCCTGTCTGTCAATGGGTCCATTACACAGTTAAAATCACCCCCTATAATCACCTTAGACCCAGAGAGATTGGGTATAACCCTAAAAAGGGCTAGGAAGAATCCAGGGTCATCGAAGTTAGGGCCATACACATTAATCAGTGTTACTGGTATTTCGTTCAGTAAACCTCTAACAATTAAATATCTACCGTTCTGGTCGGTAATTGTTTGCTCATGTTGAAATGTAGCTTTTTTTATGTATAAGGATAGCAACCCCTCTTGCCTTGACTGAAAGATTAGACTGAAATATCTGTGATGACCATCGTAGCATTAGAACCTTTGCTGCACTTTTTTTTATATGCGTTTCCTGAAGGAAGCATATATCTGCTTTAAGTGATTTCAAGTGTGCAAAAACCTTTCCCCTTTTAACGGGACTGTTCATGCCCCTCACGTTCCAACTGACTAGCCTGACTGCTCCTATATTGCGCCTATCTGGAATTTACGGCCATACAATTTATGGCCGTAAATTGTTGACGCTTTTGAAGGATGTCAGCCGGCAGATCTGGGTAGATGAGCACTGGAGAGTTGTCATATCGTATCCCGGAGCTATCTCTAGCTAGCTTCATCACAAGTTATTTAACCGCCAAGTGACGGAATCTCACTGTGATGGGCCGAGGCTTACGGTCCATCCTGACTTTTGAGCTTCGATATGCATTGTCAATTCGGATAGTCACACTGAAATGCTCCTCACCTAAAAGAGTGGGAAGCAGTGTTGACACAAAATCAGTCAGCTTGCCATTTTCAGCTTTCTCCTTGATGCCCACAATGCGTATGTTCTGTCTACGAGCGCGGTCTTCCATACAACTTAGCTTAGCTTCTTGTTGCTTGGACTGGGAAGCTAGGCTAGTGCATAGCCTTTTTCTAAATCCTCAATACGCTTCTCGTGAGAGACAGTGGCTTCTTCCGTAGTGGTCACTCTGGCATTGATATCCGACACGTCTGCTTTCAGGCTTGTGATAGTGGTGTTTAACTCTATAAACCGCTTGTCCACATTTTCACGTAGAGTTCTGATGGCGGCTAGCACGTCTTGAATTGTAGCGTTAGCAGAGTTAGCAACTGCCTCATTCTCCTCATAGCTAGGACTGCCGCCGCCTTCTGAAGATGTGAGTGTGCCCTTCTTCTTCCCCATATTTTCTTTGAGCAGATTTAAATCAGTGGGTTTGATAAGTAAATAAAAAAGTGTGAAAAAAGAGCTTATAAAAACGAAGTTTCTGGAGCTCTTGCCAAACACATCTACTCCATGGCACCCTTGGCTCCGCCCCTGAGACAGCTTCTTAATTCTTGAATTTCTGAACAGCACTACATGAATCTCATCCATAATTCGATATGTAGCGTAAAATGTATTTTTAAATGATCATAGTACTGAAGGTTTTCTTTGTTGCTCTCCCTCTCTCGCTCCGGCAGCACCCTGCATTCCTCAGAATGTGACTTGGTCTCAAAGCGGTGGCTCCAACACTCTGGTGGCATCCTGGGATGCCACCCCTGATGCCAGTGACTACTGGGCGACGGTGACGGGTCCCGGCGGGTTCTCTGAGGTCTGCTCGACCGCCAGCCTGTCCTGCACCTTCAGGGGCCTCCAGTGTGCCAGTCAGTACGCCCTCAGTGTGGCGTCCTCTAACAGAGCCTGCAACAGCAGCTACAGCTCTGCTGTCTCACTGACTACAGGTAGCGTGTATGTGTGTGTGTGTGTCTGTGTGTGTGTGTTTTAGAGAGACTCTAGGGAGAAGTGAGCTTGAGAAGAGGAGATAATTAGCACTGCTTTACTGAGATTAATATACTTTGCTTTGGCAACACTGTACATGAAGAGTCACGCGCCACTAAATAATTAGAATTAGAATTTGCTAGGCAGCAGAGAAAGAGACAACATGTACATGAGTATTTTATTTCAGCCAGTATCTTATATGTGTCTCAGGTGTGTGTCTGGTCTTGTTTCTCCTCAGCTGCCTGTGACGTACAGAACGTCACTGCCGTGCCCGTGTGTGGCTCCAATGCTGGTCTGGTGTCTTGGGTGGCCGGCCCTGGAGCGAACGCATACACCGTGAGGGCACTGGGTGCAGGACACCAGACTTCCTGCCACACCAACGGCACTTCCTGTGAGGTTGGGCAACTGATGTGCGGGCAGGTGTACAACATCACCGTGCTGCTGGATGGTGGGACGGGCTATAACGACACCTCTGAACCCAGCGCTACTCTGCACACAGGTACAGACAAGGACAGGCTTTAAACATGATGACAAATACATCACAGTTGCATGAAATCTTTATTCCTTTAGAAGTCATATTAAAGGTAACAGGTTGCCCTTTATAGCTTTTGACTGAAGTGATTGAGGTAGGGGGGTAGTTGGGGAGGTAGTGGGGTAGTTTTGGACACAATAGTTCGGGTAGACTTGAACACAGTTGTCCAAAGCATGGAGTACACACAGAGGTACTTTTGTATGACTCTCTCTTTGTATCAATACTCTAACTCTCTTTCTTACATTCGTTTTAGCTCCCTGCTCACCCAACATCACCACCACAAGTCTGGACTGTGGCTCCAGCAGTGCTGCCATCTACTGGTCAGGTGTAGCCAATGCAGTTGAATACCTGGTAAACGCCACGTCCACCAATGGGCACATGGCCTCCTGCAGGTCTGCCAATGCCAGCTGTTCCCTGAGCGAGCTGCGGTGTGGGCAGACGTACGGGGTCTTCGTCTCGGCTCTGGGCGAGCAGTGCAACAGTAATCCCAGTGCAACCACCAACGTCATCACAGGTGCATCCACAGGGGGGAGCTCTTAGACCTTCAGATTCATCAGCATTAGCTATTTTAACAGTGAACACCATAACGGATAGTGCTGCCACTGAATATTCAGGTCACCACTCTCACTCTGTGAAGTACGATATTAATCACGCTTGTCATGACTGTATGATTATGTATCCACTAGTACGAACTAATATCCACATTAAATAGTATTTGTTAAGTGTTATATGTTGGATTTAAATTATCTCTGTGGTAACCCTACGTACTTCCACCAGCCCCCTGCCCCCCCTCTGCGGTCTCCACCCTCTACGACTGCGACACTAACACCATCACCATCGGCTGGGACGACAGCGATGGCAGTGTGTCGTTCGTTGCCATGCTTAAAGGGGCCGGGCACATGGAGTCATGCCAGACGAGCGGCACCAGCTGCTCCGTGACGGGCGTGCAGTGTGGGCAGAATTACACTGTGGCTGTCAAAGCTGTCGCCAGCCACTGCAACAGCAGCTACAGTTCTCCCTCTGAAATCCACACAGGTAGAGTTTCACAAAGAGCTCCCTCAGAGATATGAACATTTTAGGATGGACTAATATGCAAGTAGACATACAGTACATGTACACAATACACAAAAATCAAATACACACACAGACACATGTATGTATGAAACTAATCACAGCAACAATAACACGTCTGCCAGGTTTGTAAAAAGAATGGGGATTACTATTGTAATTTACATTGGTTGTGAAGGCATCAGATCTATTGAGGTTGTCAACCATACAGTCTACTGGCAAGTACATTGGGCCATAGAGGATGATTCTGGAAAATGTTCTAGCCTGATGTGGCCCAAGTCTTCCGGATTTGCGTCAGATCTAGACTGGATTTATTCCAGTGTCGGCTAGTTTCTCTAACCTCTTTGACGGATCTCATCTTTCCCCCTCAGTGCCCTGTGCACCACAGTCTGTCAACGCCTCGCTGGTGTGTGCCAACAACTCGGCCATGGTGAGCTGGGATGCCAGTGCCGGTGCCATGTCCTACAACGTGTCAGCGGTGGGCGGGGACGGGGATGCCAGGGGATGCCATACTTACGGCACCAGATGCGACTTCTCAGGCATGCACTGCGGGCAGACGTATGACATCACTGTGACACCATACGCAGTGAACTGCTCTGGGGTCCAAAGCACAGCCATCACCTTCAATACAGGTACTGTTGTAGACAAACACAGGTGGGGCACCTGACTACGCATCCAGCCTGCAGCACTCATTATTTTCTAATACTATTTTATTAAAAAAAAAAATTGTTGGGTGTTAATTTCTCAATTTGTTATGTGTTTGATTTAAGCCATATGGAAGTCATGTATACACACATTCATATGGAAATATAAGCTTTCTCTCTCTCTCTCTCTCTCCATACAGGTCCGTGTCCACCTGCTAATGTCTCTACCTCACTGGAGTGTGAAGGGAACATAGCCTCTGTGATGTGGTCACCCGTCGCTAGTGCTGAATTGTACATCATCACGGCGACCGGGCCCGATGGAAACACATCCACCTGCAGCTCCAACTCCACCCACTGCTCCTTCACATACCTCCAGTGCGCACAGACCTACTCTGTCTCCGTGGTAACAGTCGTTAATGGGTGCCCTAGTGACCCAAGTCCTTCAGTGGAACTCAGAACTGGTAAGACTCCATGATATGTTCATTGTTATAATGTGAAATAGATTGACTTTCAGTCGGAAACAGAGACAGATAGTAATTATTACTCTATATTGTTACACTAAGATGAGGACTGAATTATATATTTTTTTAAATTAAATCCTATGAATTGCCTCTCTCTCCTCTCAGCTCTCTGTCCACCCATGAATCTGGCGGGCACCACTTCCTGTGAGACTAATGTCCTGTCACTCACATGGAACTCCAGCCCCGTGAGTGGTGCCACCTACTTCCTGTTTGCCCAGGAAGAGGGTGGCGCTAGCACAATCTACTCCGCCTCTGGTACCTCCCTGTCCATCCCAGGCCTGAGCTGTGGCCAGCACTACAACTTCAGTGTCTCGGCATCTCACGGCCACTGCAACAGCTGCCTCAGCACGCCTCTGGACATGTACACAGGTGAGCAGGATGAACATGTAGGTGTTACCTCTGGAGCAGATGTGGCCCTGATCTGGCATTTACCTGGGCCAGACCCATTGCTGAGTCTTTGACTATTGATTGGTTTCTGCACTGTATCTGTCGTATACTGAACTTCATCTGAGAAATTGGTGCATATAATTACATTTTGGGAAGGATTTATTTCCAGTTTGACAGGAGGGGTTAGGCAAGAATCTCTTTAAAATGTAAGCAAGTAAACTTGCCAACTTGCTAAACGATTTTTTCTCTCAATGTATATGAATAGATAGGTCTTTGATAAAATGTTAGGGCATGAATTATGATGCCTTGCATGTACTAAATCCTTACATATGTAACACATTAACATCATAATATCACACATCATATTATCACATATCTCCCCACCTTCTCCACCAGCTCCATGCCAGCCCACTCACCTGGCAGCTCAGGTGGACTGTGGCTCCAGCAAGGCTCACTTGACCTGGCAGCACAGTGGCAGTGCCATGTTCTTCACGGCCGAGGTCAGCGGTGAGCACGGCCACATGGCCTCCTGCAGCTCCAACGGCTCGTCCTGCGCCGTCAAACTGCACTGCGGTCGCAGCTACAATGCCACGGTGGTGGCCGTCACAGACAGCTGCAACAGCACACAGAGCACCCCCATTCAGTTTGACTCAGGTAACTGCACAGGGTTAGAAAGTAGAAGATGCACTATAAGAGGTAGTAAATACTGAACATAGTGTTAGTGTTGACTGGGAAGTTAAGTTCAAAGCCAGTGCTCTGTTAATTGCAAAACACTAACCTCCTCTTTCATATCCATCTCCTGTTGCCTGTCTGTTTCTGAATTCTGTCTTCTCTCCTCTACCTTCCCGTGTCGTCTCTCCTCTCTCTTATCCCGTTTTAACTTCTCTCTCTTTTCCTGTCTCCCCTCTTCCTCTCCTCCAGCCCCCTGTCTCCCTCAGAATGTCACCGCAGACCTGGATTGCAGTGCTAACCAGCTGGCGGTCCAGTGGCTGGAGATGCCGGGCTCTGACCTCTACACGGCCCTGGCCATTGGCACAGACGGCTACCGGGCCTCCTGCAACACCACCTCCACCGCCTGCACCATCCACAACCTGCAGTGCGGCCAGACCTACAGCATCGCCGTCACCACCTCCGCCGTCAACTGCAGCATCAGCCACGAGACAGACTACCAGATTGAGTCAGGTAGGCAGAGAGGGAGAGTGACACGGGTGGCATGCTGAGAACCTAATGTTGGGATTTATTAGGCTGAAGTGTCTCATCTTTTGTCAAGTGAGCTGAAATGCCTGTTTGTGTTGGAAGAAGACGTTTAAATTACTTGGTCTGTTATTTATTGTATGTTATATATGAGTTTTTCTTGAAAGTTATTTTTCAACATTTATTTGAAACTGGGAGTTAAAAAATATAGAATATGTAATGTTAATGAGATATAATATATACTTCAGATATAATAGATTCATTTTATATATATCACCCGTATAGTGTTCTCATGACCACTTCCTCCCCTAACAGCCCCCTGTAAGCCCCAGGGGAGTTCAGTGGAGCTGGAGTGCAGCTCTAACATGGCCACTGTGCGCTGGCAGAACAGCAGCACAGCACAGACGTACAACGTTACGGCGCTGGACGGGCAGGGAGGCAGCTGGTCCTGCAGCTCCAACCAGACCAGCTGCTCCTTCAGCCAGCTCAGCTGCGGCACCAACTACAGCTTCAGCGTGGTGGGGCTCACAGAGGAGTGTGTGAGCGAAGCCAGTGACAGCATGCAGCTACTGACAGGTGGGGGACCCTCTGGACAGAGTTACAATAGGCAGCATTGAAAAGTAACGGGTAGAGAACAACAAGACCCATAAGACCCACAGGTTCCATGAGAAAAAAACAATGGCTTTCATATCCTTATAATTTTGTCCTCAACTGATAATGTAAAACCATATGTCATAATGTATGATTTACACTAAGCAGATATGAAAAACTGTGACAACATGACAAAGCACATCAGCAAGAGAAAATGCTCTGGGTAGTATCTCGTCAAAGGTCTCCCCTCAGTCTCTATTGTCAAGACTCTCTTCTCACACAGAACCACAGAGGAGGCATCCTAGATCAGGGAAAATGGGCTTTGGCTGAAATTATATTTGCTCTCATCTGTGTACTCTATACTCTCCTATGCAGCCCCCTGTGTGCCCATGTCTGTGACTCCCCTCCTGGACTGCAACAGCAGCGCCGTGTCTGTGTCCTGGAGCCTTGCTCCGGGGGCCAGCCATTACGTGGCTATGGTAGAGTGCAGCAGGAGTGGGTTCAGGAGCTCCTGTAACAGCACGGACACCCAGTGCTCCTTCAGTGACCTGGGATGTGGGGAGGAGTACACCGTCACCGTCCAGGCCCTGCATGGGGAGTGTGTCAGTGCTGTGGGTGCACCTGTGACCTTTAACACAGGTAAGCTGGAGAGTGTTAGATGGAAGAGATGTAAAGTCTCACACTGGTCTGAGTTAACTTGTTTGGCAGGTGGATTCGGTTGAAATTCAGCTCAGACACAAGTTCAAGTTCAAGTTCAAGTTCAAGTAATTTATTTGTCACATACACAAACATGTAGTGAAATATTAAAAAGGGTCTACGCTCCACACTGTGCAAAAAAAAGAGTGCTGAATTCAAAAACTAAAGTGAATTTAGTGAATTTAGTAACTAAATTTGAGGTCAATAGTCTCACTGCCTGTGAGTAAAAACATGTTTTTTCTAAAACCTGCCATTTGCATGATATGATAGCTAGCTAGTTATCTTGCTGACGTTACAGTCTACTCAAAATATAATAGTAAAAGGTATAAACCATCAGGGTGCCTGTGCATGATCATATTAACATGCGTTCATATTAATTATACCAGCAGCTGCCAACTATGAAGATGGTTCCCTAAGCATGAGATAGCTAGGAAAGTTAAAAGCTATGATAGGTAGAAGCCTGTGGAGCTTCATAGTAACATGAGTTCATATTCACTTCATATTAAGATGAGTTCATATTCACTTCATATTAAAATAAGTTCATATTTAGTTCATATTAAGATGAGTTCATATTCACTTCATATTAAAATGAGTTCATATTACACACGCTAGCAACTACTAAGATGGATCCCTAAGCTAGAGATGGCAAGTATAGACCTCACATGTTTTACACAGCCGAATATTAACCGCAGGGCTGCATAAATCAATTTATAAACCATAGTTAGTAGTTGGGAAATGACGGGTACATGACAAGCATCACAAGCACAGCTGCCTCATGTGGGGTTTGATGGAACAGTGGAAGCGGACGAGTAGTCTGGGGTAGAATTTCCCATTTTCCAAATGAAGGAGCAAAACTCATTTTTATTTGTGTACAGCTTAGTGTCACCACCATCTGAATAACTACTCTGCTTCACCTCATGGCTCCCATCTCCTCCCTTCCTACAGGTCCCTGTCCTCACTCTAACCTGGAGGTCTCTCTGGACTGTCTCACCAGCTCCGCCCTTGTCTCCTGGACGCCAGGCAATGGCTCTGTGTCCTACAACGCCACGGCTGAGTCCCCTCAGACCTCCCATCCACTCGTCTGCTCCAGCAGCGGCTCCTCCTGTAACATCAGCGGGCTGCAGTGTGGCCAGCGTTACACAGTCAGTGTCAGTGGGGAGGGACACACCTGCCCCGCCACCTCTGGAGAATCCACCTATGTTGACTCAGGTATGGTCAGAACCGGACGAAGGGAAGGGAGATGGATGTTTGAACTGCAGGCTTACCCTTGTGTGGTTCTGTGAACAAGATATTAGACTGAAGAGAGCAATGAAGGGAGGGGTGCATTTGATTGTCTGTTCAGCTCAGAAATCAACCATTTGCTCGAGGATTGCACCTTTAACTGGTCGGAGTTGTTTCATGTCTTTATTTTGACCTTTGACCTTTCTCATGCATCCTCCAGCTCCATGTGCCCCTACCAATGTGACGGTGACGTCAGCGTGCGAGTCAGATTCCGCCTCCGTATCGTGGACAGCTGCTAATGGAGCGCTCAGCTACCTGGCTGCTGCAGAGATGGCTGACGGACAGCGACTCGTCTGTAGCACCAACAGTACTTCCTGTGACATCAGCGGCCTGCAGTGTGGCCAGGAGTATGAGGTGACTGTAACAGCCATGGATAACAGCTGCAATGGAACCAAGAGTACCAGCCAGACACTGAGGACAGGTGAGGGGATCATAGAAATGGAGTAAAGCATACATCAGACAGCACAACATATGGGGAAATGTGTAGGAATCAATATAGGAGCTGCTAATGCATGTAGAGAGCCTGGTGCTTGGGAAAGGAAGCAATGCAGTCGTTAAACAATACTAATACATTGATAAACATAACGTAAACGAAACATTAATGACCATAAGCCAACTATACATCAAATTACCTCTCATATAATGAAATGTAACCATACCATCCACTTAGTAAAAGCTGTTGGACTACAGCACACCTAGTATTGCTTAATCACCAACAAGGATGTGTTTAACCCTTTGTGTGCCTGTGTGCCTCCAAAGCCCCCTGCACCCCTCAGGTCGTGACCTCTCATCTGGACTGCCAGGCTGGCGGGCTGAACGTGAGCTGGCAGGTGAGCGTCGGGGCAGTGGGATACTGCGCCAGGGTGGAGGGCACAGGAGAGCCCATGATGTGTGAGAGTGGCGATGGCACCAGCACCACGTGCTACATTCCTCACCTGCCGTGTGGCCACTCATACAACCTCACCGTGGTTGCCCTGGGAGACACCTGCAACAGCTCCAGGAGTGCAGCCCAGGAGGTCATGGCAGGTAAGGGTGCTGTGCCGCAAAGTGATGGGGGTCTAATCATGCAGTATCCTGTGCTTGCTTTCCATTGGTATTTTAATATATACTAATATTAATCATAGTGTTACAGTAATATGATATCCTATGTTTATCTTTATTTGATTTTTCCTATGCAAAAAGTATACAGTATGTTCTATGAAGAACATTAGAGATGAACTCTTTGTTTAAAGAAAAAGCATTTTTTTATATAAAGGTTTTTTCTCAGCTGAACATTGCTAAGAAGCTGAGTGATAAATGGCCTTCATCATAAGGTAGAAACAGGTTTAAGGCAAGAGCAAGCATACTTACATTTTTGTAAAACAATACTTCTCATTTTATATTCAAGTCATTACTCTCCAGAGCTTTCTATTCTCTCAAGGTCTTACTGAAGAACATACGTATAGCAGTATCTAAACCCTAGGACAGATGGTGACCTGATATCCTGTGTTTCTCCGCATCACAGCCCCATGTCCTCCGTCGTCCGTCTCTGCCTCTCTGGACTGCAATGCTCAGGTGGCGCTGGTCTCCTGGGCCCTTCAGGGGGCGCTCGGCATCACATACGCAGTGAATGTGAGCAGCAGCATGGGCGTTGTGTTCACATGCAGCACCTCCAACTCCAACTGCTCCCTCAGTGGCCTGATGTGTGGACAGGAGTACAACGTCACCGTCACAGCCTCTGCTCACGGCTGCACCAGCGCACCCAGTGCAACGCACACCCTCACCCAAGGTCAGTCATCCTCACACTGACACACAGATTAAAAGCACCACCATCTTATAATATCCAAAACTTAAAAAGGTACTCCGACTTTGTTTGATAGTGAATGATTGACTGGTTGATTTGTAATCAGTCAATGTAATGTGGTGATTAGTGGCCTATTGACTGTAGCTTTTGTTAGGCCATAATATACTAGCCCACCCAGTCTGGGAAGGAGGCTTCTGTGGTGTTTATTGCAGCTAAGCAGGTTTCTTTTCCACCTCCTCCACACAGCCTCTTGCAGCCACTCTGCCACTCTGATGCGGGTTGATATGCTCTGCCAGTCGGACTCAGCGTTGGTGTGGTGGGATGGTGCGGGCGAGTACATGGCGACTGCGGAGGACGGTGGCGGCCACAGGCTTAACTGCACCTCCAGCAACACATCCTGTGAGGTCAGTGGCCTGCGCTGCGGTCAACTCTACACGTTTAGCGTGACGCCGACGGGGTCACCGTGTGAGAGTCAGCCCAACAGCACGCTGCAGAAATACTCAGGTGAGAGACCTGATAGAGGCACCATGGAGATCTTACAGAATGTTCTGGAATGCTCAGTAGACTGAATATTCAGGAATGTTCTGGGGACACTTTCACACTCTCATGTTTTTATTTCTTCAAAAACAAAGTGTACAAAGTCTACATTTCTCAGTAATTTAGAACTGGGAAGTCTTCCAGATTTATTTATTCCAGTGTCGGCTGGTTTCTCTTACCTCTTTGACTGATCTCCTCTTACCCCCTCAGTGCCCTGTGCACCACAGTCTGTCAACGCCTCGCTGGTGTGTGCCAACAACTCGGCCATGGTGAGCTGGGATGCCAGTGCCGGTGCCATGTCCTACAACGTGTCAGCAGTGGGCGGGGACGGGGATGCCAGGGGATGCCATACTTACGGCACCAGATGCGACTTCTCAGGCATGCACTGTGGGCAGACGTATGACATCACTGTGACACCATACGCAGTGAACTGCTCTGGGGTCCAAAGCACAGCCATCACCTTAAATGCAGGTACTGTTGTAGACAAACACAGGTGGGGCACCTGACTAGGGATCCAGCCTGTAGCACTCATTATTTTCTAATTGTTAGGTGGTAATTTCTCAATTTGTTATGTGTTCGATTTAAGCCATATGGAAGTCATGTATACACTCACATTCATATGGAAATATAAGCTTTCTCTCTCTCTCTCTCTCTCCTCTCCATACAGGTCCGTGTCCACCTGCTAATGTCTCTACCTCACTGGAGTGTGAAGGGAACATAGCCTCTGTGATGTGGTCACCCGTCGCTAGTGCTGAATTGTACATCGTCACGGCGACCGGGCCCGATGGAAACACATCCACCTGCAGCTCCAACTCCACCCACTGCTCCTTCACATACCTCCATTGCGCACAGACCTACTCTGTCTCCGTGGCAACAGTCGTTAATGGGTGCCCTAGTGACCCAAGTCCTTCAGTGGAACTCAGAACTGGTAAGACTCCATGATATGTTCATTGTTATAATGTGAAAAAAATTTACTTTCAGTCGGAAACAGAGACAGATAGTAATTATTACTCTATATTGTTACACTAAGATGAGGACTGAATTATATATATTTTTAAATGAAATCCTATGAATTGCCTCTCTGTCTCCTCTCAGCTCTCTGTCCACCCATGAATCTGGCGGGCACCACTTCCTGTGAGACTAATGTCCTGTCACTCACATGGAACTCCAGCCCTGTGAGTGGTGCCACCTACTTCCTGTTTGCCCAGGAAGAGGGTGGCGCTAGCACAATCTACTCTGCCTCTGGTACCTCCCTGTCCATCCCAGGCCTGAGCTGTGGCCAGCACTACAACTTCAGTGTCTCGGCATCTCACGGCCACTGCAACAGCTGCCTCAGCACGCCTCTGGACATGTACACAGGTGAGCAGGATGAACATGTAGGTGTTACCTCTGGAGCAGGTGTGGCCCTGATCTGGCATTTACCTGGGCCAGACCCATTGCTGAGTCTTTGACTATTGGTTGCTGCACTGTATCTGTCTGATACTGAACTTCATCTGAGAAATTGGTGCATTAATTACATTTTGGGAAGGATTTATTTTCAAAGTGAATAGATATACCTTTAACTTGTAAGCATGTAAAAGTGTGCCATTTTTTCTCTCAATGTATGTGAATAGATAGGTCTTTGATAAAATGTCAGGGCATGGATTATGATGCCTTGCATGTACTAAATGCTTACATATGTAACACATTCACATCATAATATCACACATCATATTATCACATATCTCCCCACCTTCTCCACCAGCTCCATGCCAGCCCACTCACCTGGCAGCTCAGGTGGACTGTGGCTCCAGCAAGGCTCACTTGACCTGGCAGCACAGTGGCAGTGCCATGTTCTTCACGGCCGAGGTCAGCGGTGAGCACGGCCACATGGCCTCCTGCAGCTCCAACGGCTCGTCCTGCGCCGTCAAACTGCACTGCGGTCGCAGCTACAATGCCACGGTGGTGGCCGTCACAGACAGCTGCAACAGCACACAGAGCACCCCCATTCAGTTTGACTCAGGTAACTGCACAGGGTTAGAAAGTAGAAGATGCACTATAAGAGGTAGTAAATACTGTACATAGTGTTAGTGTTGACTGGGAAGTTAAGTTCAAAGCCAGTGCTCTGTGAAATATGTTTGTATTTTTGCCGACAAGGAGGGATCAACCATGTTAACAGTGTTGTATTTACTTGTTTATCATATAGAGGTTAGTGTGTGGAAGGGTAGGATTCAAGACAAATTGTTAAAGTTAATCGCAAAACACTAACCTCCTCTTTCATATCCATCTCCTGTTGCCTGTCTGTTTCTGCATCCTGTCTTCTCTCCTCTACCTTCTCGTGTCGTCTCTCCTCTCTCTTATCCCGTTTTAACTTCTCTCTCTTTTCCTGTCTCCCCTCTTCCTCTCCTCCAGCCCCCTGTCTCCCTCAGAATGTCACCGCAGACCTGGATTGCAGTGCTAACCAGCTGGCGGTCCAGTGGCTGGAGATGCCGGGCTCTGACCTCTACACGGCCCTGGCCATTGGCACAGACGGCTATCGGGCCTCCTGCAACACCACCTCCACCGCCTGCACCATCCACAACCTGCAGTGTGGCCAGACCTACAGCATCGCCGTCACCACCTCCGCCGTCAACTGCAGCATCAGCCACGAGACAGACTACCAGATTGAGTCAGGTAGGCAGAGAGGGAGAGTGACACGGGTGGCATACTGAGAACCTAATGTTGGGATTTATTAGGCTGAAGTGTCTCATCTTTTGGCAAGTGAGCTGAAATGCCTGTTTGTGTTGGAAGAAGACGTTTAAATGACTTGGTCTGTTATTTATTTTATGTTATATATGAGTTTTTCTTGAAAGTTATTTTTCAACATTTATGTGAAACTGGGAGTTAAAAAATATAGCATATGTAATGTGAATGACATATAATATATACTTCAGATATACTACATTCATTTTATATATATCACCCGTATAGTTTTTTTGTGTTCTCATGACCACTTCCTCCCCTAACAGCCCCCTGTAAGCCCCAGGGGAGTTCAGTGGAGCTGGAGTGCAGCTCTAACATGGCCACTGTGCGCTGGCAGAACAGCAGCACAGCACAGACGTACAACGTTACGGCGCTGGACGGGCAGGGAGGCAGCTGGTCCTGCAGCTCCAACCAGACCAGCTGCTCCTTCAGCCAGCTCAGCTGCGGCACCAACTACAGCTTCAGCGTGGTGGGGCTCACAGAGGAGTGTGTGAGCGAAGCCAGTGACAGCATGCAGCTACTGACAGGTAGGGGACCCTCTGGACAGAGTTAGACAAGGCAGCATTGAAAAGTAATGGGTAGAGAACAACAAGACCCATAAGACCCACAGGTCCCATAAGAAGAAAACAATGGCTTTCATATCCTTATAATTTTGTCCTCAACTGATAATGTAAAACCACATGTCATAATGTATGATTTACACTAAGCAGATATGAAAAACTGTGACAACATGACAAAGCACATCGGCTAGAGAAAATGCTTTGGGTAGTATCTCGTCAAAGGTCTCCCCTCAGTCTCTATTGTAAAGACTCTCTTCTCACACAGAACCACAATGGAGGCATCCTAGATCAGGGAAAATGGGCTTTGGCTGAAATGACATTTGCTCTCATCTGTGTAATCTATGCTCTCCTATGCAGCCCCCTGTGTGCCCATGTCTGTGACTCCCCTCCTGGACTGCAACAGCAGCGCCGTGTCTGTGTCCTGGAGCCTTGCTCCGGGGGCCAGCCATTACGTGGCTATGGTAGAGTGCAGCAGGAGTGGGTTCAGGAGCTCCTGTAACAGCACGGACACCCAGTGCTCCTTCAGTGACCTGGGATGTGGGGAGGAGTACACCGTCACCGTCCAGGCCCTGCACGGGGAGTGTGTCAGTGCTGTGGGTGCACCTGTGACCTTTAACACAGGTAAGCTGGAGAGTGTTAGATGGAAGAGATGTAAAGTCTCACACTGGTCTCAGTTAACTTGTTTGGCAGGTGGATTCGGTTCAAATTCAGTCTCACAGCTCAGACACAAGTTCAAGTTCAAGTTCAAGTTCAAGTTCAAGTGCTTTATTTGTCACATACACAAACATGTAGTGAAATATTAAAAAGGGTCTACGCTCCACACTGTGTAAAAAAAAGAGTGCTGAATTTAAAAACTAAAGTGAATTTAGTGAATTTAGTAACAAAATTTGAGGTCAATAGTCTCGCTGCCTGTGAGTAAATTTTTTTTTTCTTAAACCTGCCATTTGCATGACATGATAGCTAGTTAGTTATCTTGCTGACGTTACAGTCTACTCAAAATATAATAGTAAAAGGTATAAACCATCAGGGTGCCTGTGCATGATCATATTAACATGCGTTCATATTAATTATACCAGCAGCTGCCAACTATGAAGATGGTTCCCTAAGCATGAGATAGCTAGGAAAGTTAAAAGCTATGATAGGTAGAAGCCTGTGGAGCTTCATAGTAACATTAGTTCATATTCACTTCATATTAAGATGAGTTCATATTCACTTCATATTAAAATGAGTTCATATTTAGTTCATATTAAAATGAGTTCATATTACACACGCTAGCAACTACTAAGATGGATCCCTAAGCTAGAGATGGCAAGTGTAGACCTCACATGTTTTACACACCCGAATATTAACCGCAGGGCTGCATAAATCAATTTATAAACCATAGTTAGTAGTTGGGAAATGACGGGTACATGACAAGCATCACAAGCACAGCTGCCTCATGTGGGGTTTGATGGAACAGTGGAAGCGGACGAGTAGTCTGGGGTAGCATTTCCCATTTTCCAAATGAAGGAGCAAAACTCATTTTTATTTGCGTACAGTTGAATAACTACTCTGCTTCACCTCATGGCTCCCATCTCCTCCCTTCCTACAGGTCCCTGTCCTCACTCTAACCTGGAGGCCTCTCTGGACTGTCTCACCAGCTCCGCCCTTGTCTCCTGGACGCCAGGCAATGGCTCTGTGTCCTACAACGCCACGGCTGAGTCCCCTCAGACCTCCCATCCACTCATCTGCTCCAGCAGCGGCTCCTCCTGTAACATCAGCGGGCTGCAGTGTGGCCAGCGTTACACAGTCAGTGTCAGTGGGGAGGGACACACCTGCCCCGCCACCTCTGGAGAATCCACCTATGTTGACTCAGGTATGGTCAGAACCGGACGAAGGGAAGGGAGATGGATGTTTGAACTGCAGGCTTACCCTTGTGTGGATCTGTGAACAAGATATTAGACTGAAGAGAGCAATGAAGGGAGGGGTGCATTTGATTGTCTGTTGAGCTCAGAAATCAACCATTTGCTCGAGGACTGCACCTTTAACTGGTCGGAGTTGTTTCATGTCTTTATTTTGACCTTTGACCTTTCTCATGCATCCTCTAGCTCCATGTGCCCCTTCCAATGTGACGGTGACATCAGCGTGCGAGTCAGACTCCGCCTCCGTATCGTGGACAGCTGCTAATGGAGCGCTCAGCTACCTGGCTGCTGCAGAGATGGCTGACGGACAGCGACTCGTCTGTAGCACCAACATTACTTCCTGTGACATCAGCGGCCTGCAGTGTGGCCAGGAGTATGAGGTGACTGTAACAGCCATGGATAACAGCTGCAATGGAACCAAGAGTACCAGCCAGACACTGAGGACAGGTGAGGGGATCATAGAAATGGAGTAAAGCATACATCAGACAGCACAACATATGGGGAAATGTATAGGAATCAATATTGGAGAGGCTAATGCATTTAGAGAGCCTGATTATTGGGATAGGAAGTAATGCAAATATAGGAAACAATACTAATATAATGATAAACATAACTTAAATGAAACATTAATGAACATAAGCCAACTATACATCAAATTACCTCTCATATAATGAAATGTAACCATACCATCCACTTAGTAAAAGCTGTTGGACTACAGCACACCTAGTATTGCTTAATCACCAACAAGGATGTGTTTAACCCTTTGTGTGCCTGTGTGCCTCCAAAGCCCCCTGCACCCCTCAGGTCGTGACCTCTCATCTGGACTGCCAGGCTGGCGGGCTGAACGTGAGCTGGCAGGTGAGCGTCGGGGCAGTGGGATACTGTGCCAGGGTGGAGGGCACAGGAGAGCCCATGATGTGTGAGAGTGGCGATGGCACCAGCACCACGTGCTACATTCCTCACCTGCCGTGTGGCCACTCATACAACCTCACCGTGGTTGCCCTGGGAGACACCTGCAACAGCTCCAGGAGTGCAGCCCAGGAGGTCATGGCAGGTAAGGGTGCAGTGCCGCTAGGTGATGGGGGTCTAATCATGCAGTATCCTGTGCTTGCTTTCCATTGGTATTTTAACACATACTAATAGAAATCATAGTGTTACAGTAATATGATATCCTATGTTTATTTTTATTTGATTTTTCCTATGCACTCTTGGGACTCACTTTGGGAAAATGTTAAATTCTTTAAAAAAAAATTCTATGAAGAACATTAAAGCTTTTTTTTTTATATAAAGGTTTTTTCTCAGCTGAACATTGCTAAGAACTGAGCGATATATGGCCTTTATCGTAAGGTAGAAACAGGTTTAATGCAAGCGCAAGCATACTTACGTTTTTGTGAAACAACACGGCTCACTTCAAATTCAAGTCATTACTCTCCAGAGCTTTATTTTCTCTCAAGGTCTTACTGAAGAGCATATAGCAGTATCTAAACCCTAGGACAGATGGTGACCTGATATCCTGTGTTTCTCCGCATCACAGCCCCATGTCCTCCGTCGTCCGTCTCTGCCTCTCTGGACTGCAATGCTCAGGTGGCGCTGGTCTCCTGGGACCTTCAGGGGGCGCTCGGCATCACATACGCAGTGAATGTGAGCGGCAGCGAGGGTGTTGTGTTCACATGCAGCACCTCCAACTCCAACTGCTCCCTCAGTGGCCTGATGTGTGGACAGGAGTACAACGTCACCGTCACAGCCTCTGCTCACGGCTGCACCAGCGCACCCAGCGCAACGCACACCCTCACCCAAGGTCAGTCATC
This sequence comes from Clupea harengus, assembly GCF_900700415.2. NCBI lineage: Eukaryota > Metazoa > Chordata > Actinopteri > Clupeiformes > Clupeidae > Clupea > Clupea harengus. Next base: position 17,712,005 of record NC_045173.1, on the reverse strand, counting down.
CTCACACTGACACACAGATTAAAAGCACCACCATCTTATAATATCCAAAACTTAAAAAGGTACTCCGACTTTGTTTGATAGTGAATGATTGACTGGTTGATTTGTAATCAGTCAATGTAATGTGGTGATTAGTGGCCTATTGACTGTAGCTTTTGTTAGGCCATAATATACTAGCCCACCCAGTCTGGGAAGAGGGCTTTTGTGGTGTTTAGTGCAACTAAGCAGGTTTCTTTTTTACCTCCTCCACACAGCCTCTTGCAGCCACTCTGCCACTCTGATGCGGGTTGAAATGCTCTGCCAGTCGGACTCAGCGCTGGTGTGGTGGGATGGTGCAGGCGAGTACATGGCGACTGCGGAGGACGGTGGCGGCCACAGGCTTAACTGCACCTCCAGCAACACATCCTGTGAGGTCAGTGGCCTGCGCTGCGGTCAACTCTACACGTTTAGTGTCACGCCGACGGAGTCACCGTGTGAGAGTCAGCCCAACAGCACGCTGCAGAAATACTCAGGTGAGAGACCTGATAGAGGCACCATGGAGATCTTACAGAATGTTCTGGAATGCTCAGTAGACTGAATATTCAGGAATGTTCTGGGAACACTTTCACACTCATGTTTTTATTTCTTCAAAAACAGTGTTGCGAGAAAAGATTGTATAAAAGATTGGATTTCACTATAATTTATAAGAAATATAATATAAAAATAATTAAAGGCTCTTAATTTGAATTTCTTAATTTGAACAGTTACAAATGTCTAGTGTTTCCATAGTTCCTCAAAGAAATATTTGTAAATATAAGTTTGTAAAATATCGTTTATATCTTATCATCACCTCTAAATCACTCTCTCAAATACACTCTCTTCGCTCCTCTGTTCCATTTCCTACTGTCTTCAGCTCCCTGTCCACCTCAGAATGTCCAGTCCTCCCTCCACTGTGACAATGACACAGCCTCCATCTCCTGGACCCCGAGCTCTGGGGCCATGTTCTACATCGCCACTCTGGAGCAGGCGGACGGACACCAGTCTATCTGCAACACCTCAGGGTCCAGTTGTGACTTCAGCAGCCTGCTCTGTGGACAGATCTACATGGTGACGGTGGCTGCGGAGGGACAATCCTGCAACAGCTCTCAGATTCCAGGCCCACCTATCATGACAGGTATGTGAAATGGATGGTAGAGGCTTCCTTGTAGTGATGTACAGTGGTGGAGATGGTGCTTGGCAGTGTTGGTAAACTGTTTGGAACAGGGGAAAGTTTCATAAAAAGTTAAAGTTTTGAGTGAATACAATATCTCAGAAATACACTGGCTCATCATTGTTGTGGAAAAAGACTGCTAAAGGTGAGGGTAAGAGTGAGGATCAGGTTAGGATCAGGAAAAGTGCACAGGTAGGTGAGAGTTAGGGACAACAAACAGGTATTTGTGATTAGGATCAGGCACAGCAGGTATTTGTGATATATTGAGAGTTTGTATTTTGTTTTGTATTGGCAGCACCATGTGTACCAGGAAACCTCATGGTCAATGTCAGCTGCAGCAGTAACATAGCAACAGTAACCTGGGACAGTAGCTACGGAGCAGTGGCTTATACTGTGGATGCCATTGGTAATGGTCACTCTGCCACCTGCAACTCAACCATGCCAACCTGTGACCTTTCAACTCTGAACTGTGGGCAGAATTACACCATCACTGTGTCTGCTGAGCATGTCAACTGCAGCAGTGGCAGCAGCCCACCTGTGGAAATCCACACAGGTAAGACAACATCTGAAAGTCAACTAACCATTTATTAATGGTATTAGACTTTTAACTGCTGCAGAGGTACTTTTAAACTCCCCTATGGCTAGACCATGGAGTTTAAGTATAGGACAAAACCATATGGAACAGCTCAGATGGCCACATACAGTGTAACTAAATTGAAATCTTTTTTTTTAAAGAAATAGCCAGCGTAGGAGATGTCACATATAGTGGAACGCTGTAACTGAACTGAAATCTTTTTATCCATGCTGTCAATTTCTTCCCTCTCCTAAGTACCATGTGTGCCAAGCGACGTTATGGCGTCAGTCCACTGCATGTCTAACTCCATGACGGTAAACTGGACTCAGAGTGCTGGAGGGGACACCTACACGGCCACCCTAGAGGACAGTAATGGCCTGTCCACCACGTGCCAGTCCCTGGGCTCACAGTGCAATGTCTCTGGCCTCCACTGTGGGCAGATCTACCACGTGTCTGTGACAGCCTCTGATGCCCAGTGCAGCAGCGCCTCCAGCACAGACGTGTCTGTTCACTCAGGTTAGTACACACCAGAAGGATACTTGATAGTGTACTATAGTGGGCGCACAAAACGCAGCCATATTCACTGCTTGCTAGAGTGAGCTGGTGAGGGGGAAACATTCTGTTTAAACTCATCAGCAAAAATCACACCAGATTCACATGGCAAGATGATATTCTGGGTTGAGCTGAGCTGAGTCTAGTTTGTCTCAATAGATTCAGGCTTTGGGCTCTGTGAAGCACTTTGAGACAACGTTTATTGTTAATGGCGCTATATAAATCGATAAAACTGAATTGAGTTGAGTTGAGTTTAACTGAATTGAATTGGACAAATACCATGAGGCAGATCTCACAGAAAACATGAGGTTCCAGCCTGTAAAAGGTATGCCACTGTTTGAATCTCACACCCTGTCTCTCTTTCACCCTCAGTGCCCTGCACTCCTACGGGCATCCAAGCCATCGTGGACTGCAATCTGGGCACTGCCACTCTGTCCTGGCAGAACAGCCCTGGAGCCGTGTCCTACACTGCAGTGGCAGCAACATCCTCGCTCTGGCAAAACATGACGTGTGACACGAACGCCACTAACTGTGAGATGGACAAGCTGGCCTGTGGGGAGGAGTATGCTGTGACTGTGATGGCCCATGGAGACACCTGCTACAGTTCAGCACAGATGCCCGAATACCTGATCACAGGTCAGTTACTGACCACAGACACAACGATGCAGTACATAGGGCAATCTGTATCATCTGTTGTAGAGATGATAGAAGCCAAAATGACACATTCTATATCTTTCAGAACAGTGGATTTCAAGTACAATGTAGCATGCATTATTCATGCTATGCTATGTGTGTTTGTTCCCAGGTGTATAAGCATATTAAACAAATCAGCATTGCTACATGTGGTTCTATTGCTCTGTATTCTTTTTATGTATCGTTTGAGAACAGTTCATCTTGAATTCACATTCATATACCAAAGAAGGTTGTATTTTGATATCCTGCATCATCACTGAGTACTGTCTGTGTGAAACGTACTCTTCTGTGCTCCCTTCCCATCCAGAGCCCTGTGTGCCCCTGAACCTGAGAGTGGACTACAGCCTGTCGACTGCCCAGCTCTACTGGGACTTCACCAAGGGGGCCACCAACTTCACCGCGGAGGCCGTGACCCCCCAGGGCCTGAACGCCAGCTGCAGCACCAACACCACCAACTGTGCCCTCTCTGGCATGGTGTGTGGTCAAGTCTACAACATCACCATCACAGCACACAACCAGGTGTGCCAGGAAACATCTGAGGCGTACCAGCTGATGACAGGTGAGTGGCAGGAGTGAGGTGTTGCTGTTGTCCAATCACAGGAAAGATTTTCTCTCCACTGATATAGGTATGGTTCTGCCTGAGATATTGACAGCCTTTTGAAACATCACTGAGAACATATACAGTGTGTTTATTGTGTCTTGAGTTGGCTGGTTTTAAATACTGAAAAACTATCGATGTCTGTGAGGATTGCTGTGGGTTGAAACACTTGAAAAGTGTGAGCGTTAGTGTGAGTGTTAGTGTGAATGTGAGTGTGAGTGTGAGTGTGAGTGTGAGTGTGAGTGTGAGTGTTAGTGTTAGTGTGAGTTGGAGTGTGAGTGTGAGTGTGAATGTGAGTGTGAGTGTGAATGTGAGTGTGAGTGTGAGTGTGAGTGTGAGTGTTAATGTGAGTGTTAGTGTGAGTGTGAGTGTGAATGTGAGTGTGAGTGTGAGTGTGAGTGTGAGTGTTAATGTGAATGTGAGGGTGAGGGTGAATGTGAGTGTGAGTGTGAGTGTGAGTGTGAGTGTCAGTGTTAGTGTGAATGTGAGTGTGAGTGTGAGTGTGAGTGTCAGTGTGAGTGTGAGTGTGAGTGTGAGTGTTAGTGTGAGTGTGAGTGTGAGTGTTAGTGTGAGTGTTAATGTGAGTGTTAGTGTTGTTGACTGTGTTTTATTCCTTCACTGTAGAGCCCTGTCCCCCTCAGAACGTCCAGTCCAGCATGGACTGCCAGACCAGCACCGGCACCGTTTCCTGGGAGCAGAGCCTGGTTGCCGTGGAATACTCTGTCCTCCTGGAGCGGCAGAATGGCCACTCTGCCTCCTGCGTCACCTCGGATACGTACTGCAGTATGGACGGCCTGGCGTGTGGCACAGTGTACTCTGTGGGCGTCAAGGCTATTGGATCAGAACACAACAGCTCCATGAGCAGTGGACCCAGCCTGATAACAGGTACTTATGGACAGACATCATAGACACTAGCTCCAGTTAGGTGGAGTGACTAAGAGCTGTTAAAGTCTGCTGTTATCTATTCTGTAATGAGTCTGGATGTTCATGGCATTGCGTGAAATGCATTTCCCCGATGCAGTTTATTCAGAGCGACTCACAGGACAGTGAACTGCCTGGGAATCTATCCCATGACCACAGTGTTGTTAGCACCAGTTGACCTAGCAGGAGAACAGCACAGAACATTGAATGAGTTGAGACGATCATGATCCCTGTCCGTGTTCTTCAGCTCCCTGTCTCCCTGGTAACGTGACGGTCGAGGTGGACTGTGAGCAGGACTCAGCCATGGTGCACTGGAATGGGAGCACGGGGGTGAAGAACTACACCGTCACAGCGCTGAGCTCCGAGGGCCAGCAGGCCCCCTGCTTCACCCAGCAGAACCAGTGCAACATCACTGGGCTACAGTGTGGCCAGACCTACAACATCTCCATCACTGCCACCAACCAGGCCTGTGCCCTCACCAGCGACACCGGAGTCATCTTCCAGACCCGTGAGTACATACCGGACAGAGCGAGATACAGTTCAGTATTCCTGTTTGTGTGAGCCTCAGCAATCCCCTTTGACAAAGCCCATCTATGCAATGCAGTGCGACACAACTGATAAACATTATATCAATCAATCAATCAATCAATCAATCAATCAATTTAATTAGTTTATTTGATCAAGAGGGACAGTGTACATTCATGAACATTAAAATGTAAATGCACCCAATTATAGCCAAAATGCTAGTTTCCATTGGCAGTCCCCCTGCCAGAGTGAAAAAGGCTATACAACCATCAAACATAACATTGACAATAAATAAAAAATAAAATAAAATAAAATAAAATCCCAATATACAAGTTCTACTGCTTACCCACTAATGATCACATTTTTGGTTATATATTTAACCGTGATTTGAGATTTCTTTTAAAGCAGTTGAATGAGGTTGATTCTCTAATGTTCTGTGGGAGATGGTTCTGACACCCGTTGGTCTCTGACTCCTGCGCAGGCCCCTGTGCTCCAACGTCCGTGTCTGTGGAGCAGCAGTGCGGCTCCCGCAGTGCCACTCTGTCCTGGAGGGGGCAGGATGGGGTGGAGGACTACACGGGCACTGCCACACAGGGCAGCAACGGGCACGTGGTGATGTGCAACTCCAACAGCTCCAGCTGTGTGTTCCCCAGTCTGGCCTGCGGGGAGCGCTACACCTTCACCGTCTCTGCCCACGGCCAGCTGTGCCCCAGCAACGCCAGCAGTGCTGTGGAGATCCAGACTGGTGAGACAGGCAGTGTTTGGTCTCTCTAAGTGTGTGACTGCTTAACGCTTCTCTTCTATTCTGTATCATAGCATATTCTATTTCTACTTACACTTTTTGATGCACCTCACAAGAAAGTATGAGATTCTACAAGAGTTTATATAGGGCCTTCTATCTCTAGGGCCATATATCATTGATCTCATCGTATATCTTATCTCTTGTCTTGTATGTAATATGTGTCTTTTTGTACAAGGGACACTGGATACTCTACTAAGTAGATTTGCCTGTACTCTACTATCCATGTGCATCTGTACATTATTTTGTGGTTCCCATCTTTCAGAACCATGCCAACCTGGACATGTAACAACCCACGTGGCCTGCAACAATGACACTGTGGAATTTGACTGGGCCGACTCCAAAGGAGCCATGTCTTACATCATCAGTGTCTCTGGGTGTCTGGGATACATGGTGGACTTCAACAGCACAGAGTCCCAGATGGAGGCTATCCTGCCCTGTGGGCAGACCTACAACGTCACCGTCACCCCACAGGACGACCGCTGCGATGGGCCACAGAGTGCTCCCAAACAGTTCAAGACCGGTAGAGTCCAAACACCCACTTACAATATGTGTTCATATGTGTAGCTAGTGTTCGGTTTCTGTGGTAACCCAGATGAGTAAGGTACTTCTTAACAACCCATAGGGTTAATGATGAAGAACCGATTGACAGCAATATTACGTGTATTATGTGCAGAATTCATTAACGTACTCTAAACAAACACAGTCCATGAAAAAGTATGATTTAAGCCAGCAAAGCCAACCAAATGTAGATACGCATTTATAAAGTGTTGATACGCTACATCATGGTACAGATACATTTGTACATTTGCACAACAGTGTGTTTAGAGACACATAGTCTCACATTTGACCTCACTCTCACTCTACCCCTTGTTCTCGCCTACAGGCCTTTGTGTCCCAGCTCATGTAGAGACTTACGTTCAGTGTGAGGCTCACACTGGTTCTGTGAGCTGGTCTCCCAGCGACGGGGCGCAGCTGTACAGCGCCATGGCAACAGGTAGTAACGGCGAAACCCACCCGTGTGTGACTAATGACACGTCGTGCACGTGGAATGACCTTCAGTGTGGCGAGCACTACAGCGTCAGGGTCATGGCTAGTGATGACAACTGCACCAGCCCACCCAGCAACAGCTCTACCATACACATGGGTAAGGGCAAGATGAAGTCATATTTATTCTTACTCATTGGGGTCTTTTTTTCTGAACTATTTTTTGTATTGTACTCTGTGCTCACAATCATGCAAGAATGTTTGAGGATTATGGGATTATGGCTTCTGTAATAATAAAGCTACATCACGTTTTCACTTCCTCAGCTCCGTGCATCCCTCAGTCTCTGATGCCCATGTTTGACTGCGGTTCTAAAATGGCGACTCTGTACTGGAGAGCCAGTGCCGGGGCCCAGATTTACACAGTGAGGGCTGAGGCGGCGTACGGCGCCATGGTTGCGCTGAGCACCAACAGCACCAGCGCCCAGTTCTCTGAGTTGACCTGCGGGCAGAACTACAGCCTCACGTTGACCGCACACAACATGGAGTGCAGCAGCGCTCAGAGCACACCTGCTAGCCTCATGACAGGTCTGCTCTTGATATTGTCTCGCTATTGTAGCATACAAAGTGATAATAATGATACAGAAATAATAATACAGAAAAAATAAGCAACAGCATAAACCAGCTATTACATATTTATGATTTTATATGAACTTTTTAACTGTTCACATTTAAACAAACAGTTTACTAACGGATGCTGGAATGACTGATGGGTAATTCCTGTCTCTTCTCTGGATGTTTAGAGCCTTGTGCGCCCACTGAAGTCTCTAGTTCCATAGACTGCGTGTCCAATATCGCCGTGGTGTCCTGGGAAGATGGCAACGGGACAGATTACTACACAGCCACGCTCCAGGACTCGAATGGCCAATCACAGAGCTGCATGTCCTCCTCCGGTCAATGTGGCATCTCCACACTGACCTGTGGGCAGAACTATTCAGTGTCTGTCACGGCCTCTAACATGCAGTGTAACACCACAACCACTGGCTCTAGTTTGGACACAGGTAAGTTAGTCAGTGTCATGTGAAGTGTAGGAAGTCTGTCGTAGGGTTGTAATAGTCACTTAAAGGTACAGTCCACGACACTAATCTAATACACTTTTTGTCAAATTCAGCAAATTGCTCTTTATCATCCTGTAGTTGTCCATTCTGTCTGCGCTCAAACAACTCTGATGCTCGTACACAGTCCTGGCTCTGTAAACAAACATAGTAGCTCTGACCAAGCCATAAACAGTTTCAGCCAACATGTTTCTTTAAGAATGCAGAAGAGATGGGTCTCATTTGATTGGCTGTTGAAATCCAATCCAATCCAATCAGCAACCTTTTCACCAGAATCGTGGACTGAACCTATAACAAATGCAGTAGAAAAGACCGATTTGAACCCTTTTCTTGTCCCCGTCCTCACCCACACTTTTCTTCATGTCCCTGCAGCACCTTGTGTCCCCATGGGCGTGTCTGTGGAGGTGGACTGCTCTCTCAACAGTGCCCTGGTGTCCTGGAACCGCAGCGAGGGGGCACTCTCGTACCAGGTGACTGCTCAGAGTAGCCATGGCAACAGTTCCTGCTACAGCAGCAGCCTCAGCTGCACCCTCGCCAACATCACCTGCGGTGCCAACTACAGTGTTCAGGTGGTCGCCATAGACGACAGCTGCTCCAGTACCCCCAGCCAGCCGGTGCTGTTTCAAACAGGTACTGTAAAGCTAAATGCTAAAGCTAAGCTAACAGGTAAAGATAAGGGACCAGTACAGATGGGGATAACAGTATTGCTCATGTTATCTTATCTCCTACATCCATTAGAGAGCAGTGATCAAAGGAATGAAATGGCTCTGTTGTTTTAAGGTCTTGAATATGCATTAGAGGACAAATAATAAATATACCTTCCCACCTCTGGCTGGAAAGGGGGTACCATAGCTAGCGTTACCGCCTTTGTAAGTCGCTTTGGATAAAAGTGTCTGCCAAATACCGGACCTTGAAGCGCTGATGATCACTGTTGAAATATCTTTCATTTACCTGATAATGCCTGCCTTGGCCTGTTGACATAACCAAGGTCCTTACACTAAATAACAAATCTAATGGTAGAATAGCTGTTTGAAAAACAGTTGTATTGCATATCTGTTGTAAAACATGCATCCAGTGAACCTTTGAAATTAAGCCATGGTCACTGAAAGCAATGCAAAATGTCTGATTTAAGTTATGAGGCTCTTATCACCTCTCCTAACCTCTCCTTTCAGCCCCCTGTGCCCCTGTTAACGTGTCGAGTAGTGATGACTGTTCCACGGGTGTCGTTCTGGTCACTTGGGACCACAGCTATGGTGCCGTCTCATACACCGCGAGCGCTCAGGGCAGCGGTGGCTACCTGTCCAGTTGTACCACGACCGGCACCAGCTGCCAGTTCAGTGACCTGCTGTGCGGCATGACCTATGACATCACTCTCAGTGCCCAATCAGACCAGACCTGCTCCAGTCAACTCAGTAGCCCCATCAGCATAAATACTGGTACGGTGAACACAACAGGCTATGGGCCTTATGGGGTGAATGGGGGTGTGGATGTGAGTGAGAGAGACGGGGACACAGAGACAGACGGACAGAGGGAGAGGGGGAGTGAAACAGGGAAAAACTCTGACACAGAGACCGACAGACAGATAAGCATGAAGAGAGACAGACAAAGGCAGATAGATAGAGAGAAGGACAGGGATTCCCATGTTCACATATCGTGTGATGTAGACAAATAATTGACTGTTAAAATATTATTTACATGAACAAATGGTAATGACTAATACAATACAATATGACAACAACTGCACCAGCCTACCCAGCAACAGCTCTGCCATACACATGGGTAAGGGCAAGATGAAGTCATATTTATTCTTACTGATTTGGGACTTTTATTCCTCAAATCAGCATATTTCAATGCTGAACTATTTTTGTATTGTACTCTGTGCTCACATGGGATTATGGCTTCTGTAATAATAAAGCTATATCACGTTTTCACTTCCTCAGCTCCGTGCATCCCTCAGTCTCTGATGCCCATGTTTGACTGCGGTTCTAAAATGGCGTCTCTGTACTGGAATGCCAGTGCCGGGGCCCAGATTTACACAGTGAGGGCTGAGGCGGCGTACGGCCCCATGGTTGCGCTGAGCACCAACAGCACCAGCGCCCAGTTCTCTGAGTTGACCTGCGGGCAGAACTACAGCCTCACGTTGACCGCACACAACATGGAGTGCAGCAGCGCTCAGAGCACACCTGCTAGCCTCATGACAGGTCTGCTCTTGCTATTGTCTCGCTATTGTAGCATACAAAGTGATTTTTAATACAGAAAATAAACAACAGCACAAACCAAATATTACATATTTATGATTTTATATGAACTTTTTAACTGTTCACATTCAAACAAACAGTTTACTAACGGATGCTGGAATGACTGATTGGTAATTCCTGTATCTTCTCTGGATGTTTAGAGCCGTGTGCGCCCACTGAAGTCTCTAGTTCCATAGACTGCGTGTCCAATATCGCCGTGGTGTCCTGGGAGGATGGCAACGGGACAGATTACTACACAGCCACGCTCCAGGACTCGAATGGCCAATCACAGAGCTGCATGTCCTCCTCCGGTCAATGTGGCATCTCCACACTGACCTGTGGGCAGAACTATTCAGTGTCTGTCACGGCCTCTAACATGCAGTGTAACATCACAACCACTGGCTCTAGTTTGGACACAGGTAAGTTAGTCAGTGTCATGTGAAGTGTAGGAAGTCTGTCGTAGGGTTGTAATAGTCACTTAAAGGTACAGTCCACGACACTAATCTAATACACTTTTTGTCAAATTCAGCGAATCGCTCTTTATCATCCTGTAGCTGTCCATTCTGGTGCTCGTACACAGTCCTGGCTCTGTAAACAAACATAGTAGCTCTGACCAAGCCATAAACTGTTACAGCCAACATGTTGCTTTAGGAGCGCAGAAGAGATAGGTCTCATTTGATTGCCTGTCGAGATCAAATATCAACAACCTTTTCGCCAGAATCGCAGACTGAACCTTTAACAAATGCAGTGTGTCTAAGAAAAGACCGATTTGAACCCTTCTCTTGTCCCCGTCCTCACCCACACTTGTCTTCATGTCCCTGCAGCACCTTGTGTCCCCATGGGCGTGTCTGTGGAGGTGGACTGCTCTCTCAACAATGCCCTGGTGTCCTGGAACCGCAGCGTAGGGGCACTCTCATACCAGGTGACTGCTCAGAGTAGCCATGGCAACAGTTCCTGCTACAGCAGCAGCCTCAGCTGCACCCTCGCCAACATCACCTGCGGTGCCAACTACAGTGTTCAGGTGGTCGCCATAGACGACAGCTGCTCCAGTACCCCTAGCCAGCCGGTGCTGTTCCAAACAGGTACTGTGAAGCTAAATGCTAAAGTTAAGCTAACGATAAGGGACCAGTACAGATGGAGAAAACAGAACCTTTGAAATGAAGCCTTGGCCACTGAAAGCAAATCAAAATGTCCGATTTAAGTTATGAGGCTCTTATCACCTCTCCTAACCTCTCCTTTCAGCCCCCTGTGCCCCTGTCAACGTGTCGAGTAGTGATGACTGTTCCACGGGTGTCGTTCTGGTCACTTGGGACCACAGCTATGGTGCCGCCTCATACACCGCGAGCGCTCAGGGCAGCGGTGGCTACACGTCCAGTTGTAACACGACCGGCACCAGCTGCCAGTTCAGTGACCTGCTGTGCGGCATGACCTATGACATCACTCTCAGTGCCCAATCAGGCCAGACCTGCTCCAGTCAACTCAGTAGCCCCATCAGCATAAATACTGGTACGGTGAACACAACAGGCCATGGGCCTTAGGGGGTGAATGGGGGTGTGGATGTGAGTGAGAGAGACGGGGACACAGAGACAGACGGACAGAGGGAGAGGGGGAGTGAAACAGGGAAAAACTCAGACACAGAGACCGACAGAAAGATAAACATGAAGAGCGACAGACCAAGGCAGATGGATAGACAGAGAGAAGGACAGAGATTCCCATGTTCACATATTGTGTAATGTATTCACATAATTGACTGTTTTTCTACATAGTAACAATAGTGCATGAACAAATAGTAATGACTAATGCAATAGCATGTCCTTCGACCGTGTTCTCCTGTTCATCAATGTTAACAAGCGGTTTTCCTCCTGTTTAGTCCCTTGTGAGCCTCAGAATGCCAGTGCCCAGCTGGACTGCAGTACCCGTGGTGCCTTGGTGTCCTGGGAGGCCAGCGACGGCTTTAATGCCTACCTGGTACAGGCAGTGGGTGCAAACGGGCACCACATCAATTGCAGCAGCTCATCCAGCAACTGCTCTCTACCCAGCATGCATTGCGGCCAGAGCTACAACATCACTGTCACAGTGCTGGATGGGGTGTGTGATAGTGTGTACACACAGTTCAGTCTGCAGTCAGGTGGGTTTACTACAGACCTGCAGGGTACTGCTTCTCAAGACGCAGCTCCACATGAAATGTATTCATATGATAACCTTGTCTGGTCATCAGAGTTGTATTCAAATGTTGTAGAATGTTTTAATTTTTTGCTTTTGATTCTTTTTGCTCATTTCCAGTGGTCTAACCCACATGTTGGTTATGCTTTAGCATACTTATTCTGTTGTAATATGTTACATGTTGCAACCCTATCACCTATTGAGGGAAGTTCTGACTGAACATTATTGTCCATCTGTGTGCGCCTTTTTTGTTTTGCCTCAATCCTGAGAAATCTGACCTGTGCTGACCTCTGCTCCCATCTCCTTCAGCCTCCTGTCCCCCTGGCAATGTCCAGACCAGCCTGCAGTGTGACCAGGGCGTGGCCACGGTGAGCTGGCAGCACAGCAGTGGTGCCATGCTGTACATGGTTGTGGGTGAGGCAGCCAGCGGGCACAGGACCACCTGCAACAGCAGCGCCACCTCCTGTGACCTGGAGGAACTACAGTGTGGACAGACCTACAACGTGTCTGTCTACTCGATGGACAATGCCTGCAGCAGTATGGAGAGCAGTGTTACACATGTTCATACAGGTGTGTTTGCGTGTGTGTTTAGTGCTTCTGTTTACAAGCATTCTTGAACCTTTTGAAAAACATGACGATTCTTTCACCTTTCAGCTCCGTGTCCACCTCTGAATGTGGGCTACCTTCTGGACTGTAACTCCTCGGGCATGGAGGTGACGTGGGACGCCTACATGGATGCCGACTCGTACATGATGGAGGCAACGCCGGCCAATGGCAGTACGTTTACCTGCAACAGCACGGGCACGCAGTGCACCATCAGCGCCCTGTCCTGCGGGAAGGACTTCAGTGTCAGGGTCATCTCCGTCAGGGGGGAATGCCACAGCCCACCCAGCCTGCCTATCAATGTCACCTCAGGTAGGAACCTGAGGCCACTCCCTGTGATGTACCAGTAATCACCATGCTGGAAGCTGGCAAAGAAGGGTCTGTCTGTAAAATGATGCAAAAGAGAAAACCCAAGGCCCCAAAGTAAGGTTTAGTAGAAGGGTTTTGATTCCAGATACAGAATCATTAATCATTATTAATGATCATATATCATTAATAGTGTTATACACATTTCGTTGTATTGGGCATTGTACTTTATTTGTTGTTGTTATTTGCTATTTTTTCAAATAGGTTTTGTTTTTTTGTCTACCAAACAACATGACCATAAACCTAGTCATATATTTTAGGAGGACTTTTCCTGAAAGTTGTGAATCCAGAAGGTCGTTGGCTTATTTGTGTGTTTCAGCTCCATGTGCCCCAGCAAACGCATCTGGACATCTGGACTGCGTGACCAACGCTGCCTGGGTGTCATGGCAGGAGGCGCCGGGTGCCCACGGGTACACGGTGCTGGCCGTGGGCGAGGATGGGCACAACTCTTCCTGCACCGCGACCAACAGCAACACCACCTGCAGCGTGCCCGACCTGGGCTGCGGCAATCGCTACACCTTCCACGTGATCGCCACGCACCACCACTGCATGAGCCCCCCCAGCCCTGCCATAGAGATGGAGACAGGTAGGGATGCTTTTGTGCGCAGACTCAGAGCCCCCACCCAAAGCTCAGGATTAGGATCCTGTGACATGAGAAACTAGTTATTGTTCATTGATTTTAAACGAATTAGAGATTTGGTTGTACTGTATGTTATTTGGTTGTACTGTATTTTACGTACTGTACACCTAGAGTCACAGCAGTTTTACTCAGCAAATTAGTTATATAACAGATTAGTTTACATGCAGTCATTTTGCAGATGCTTTAATTTAATGCAACTCATAACTCAGGTGTATTTTACTTGTGCGTGTGACCTCTGGGGATGAAACCCAGTAGTTAGCTGCTAGCTCGGCAGTTAAACTCCCGGAACTCTATATGCCTTTGTATACATATGTTTATGACATTTACAATACTTACAATACGTTACACTGTCCCATAACATTCTTGTTGTGTCTTTCAGCCCCCTGTTCCCTCTCTTCCATCTTGGCTTCCCATGAGTGCCATGCGGACTACATTGAGGTGGTGTGGGAGTCCTCAGACAGCGCCCACGTGTATGTGGCCACGGCAGAGGCCAGCGACTACACCCTGCTCTCCTGCAACAGCAGCAGCTCCTGTTGCAACCTCACACAGGTGCGCTGCGGCATGCAGTACACCATTGTGGTGGCGGCGTCCTCCGACACATGCACCAGCCTCAGGAGCCCCCCTTACAGGATCAGCACGGGTAAGACAAGGCTGGAGGGGAAGACTAAAGCGTAGATCATGACTAGTTAGTACTGATGCAGTGGTACCCATAAGTTCTAATTGCTTTGGGTCTGTTATAAATTGCTGCGTAGATCAACTGGAGCCATGGGTCAAGACCGTTGAGGCAATATCAAATTATATATATATTTTAATCTGAATAACTCAAAATCTTGACAACTTTCGTTCACACCTTGAATCACAACATGGTTCATAACATGAACCTGCAGAAAACAGTAAGATGTGAATGATCATGATCATCACTCTTATTTTCAGCTCCTTGTGCCCCTGTGGCTATGACCACTAAGAGGCTCTGTGAGTCAGATGCGCTGCTCGTGTCCTGGAGCCCATCACCGGGGGCCGAGTTCTACGAGCTGACGGCCAGCGCAGGTGATGGAGACGTGCGCAGCTGCAACACCTCCGACAGTAACTGCACCCTGTCTGACCTCCACTGCAGCCAGGCCTACACCCTCACACTCAGTGCCAGTCACGAGAACTGCTCCAGCCTGCCCAGTGCTCCTGTCACCAGCAACACAGGTAGGGGGTCAATCCCCTTTAGACGTCTCTCTTAAAGGAAATAGAAAGGACAGTCTAGAATCTAGACTCTAGATAGCCAATGACTGTTGAATGCATGGGGCCCCAAATTGGCCTAGATCCCTAAAATCTTCACCAGATCCAGTCCAGAGCATGATGTATCTGGCCCTGATATAAGGACACAAAATACTTTCAACGTACTATGCTCAAGCTGTTTAGAAGTATGTAAGCAATGTGGTAGTTTTTCTTTTAAAGTTTAGACATACTGGATACTATATTCTGGCCCAGTCTATCGTTTTCACTTTCTCTTGCTGTTTGGGTGTGTAACTGTTTTGAAGGTGACCCTGTGTCTGTTAACCCTGTTGTGTTGTGCAGTGCCCTGTCCACCTGAGAGCTTGTTGTTGGCTGTGGAGTGTGGTAACAGCTCTGCTGTGCTGTCGTGGGGGGCGAGCGCCGGCGCGGTGGGCTACACAGGCTGTGCCCAGGCGGAGAACGCCAGCATGCTGCACTGCCATAGCTCAGAGGCGTCCTGTGTGATGGAGGGGCTGGAGTGTGGCGTGATCTACAACTTCACCGTCCAGGCCTCTGACGGGCAGTGCAACTCATCGTTCAGTGAGCCGCTGGCAGACGGACTAGGTACTCTCACAACCTTTTACATCTACAGCTGATGTGTATGTTTTGACTGATTAACTTGATTTATATTTTACATGGTCATTGGTTTTCATCTCATCTGTTAAATATCACAGGACAAAACTTTAAAAATGTTTATTTAAGTGTATTCTGGGTGAAAAACAGCAAAACATAAAAAGCAGTCTCCAACTCAGAGAGTTTGCTCAGAGTGCAGTGAGAGTGCACTGGATAATATGGGTTTGCTCAGAGTGCAGTGAGAGTGCACTGGATAATATGGGTTTGCTCAGAGTGCAGTGAGAGTGCACTGGATAATATGGGTCATTTGTTTGCCTGGGCTTCACCATGAAGCTCTATAACGTCCGGCTCCTATTCCCTCTCTGTCCCCCTTCCTCCCCCAGTCCCGTGTGCTCCGGAAGGCCTGCAGGTCCGTCTCAGGGCCATGAAGGACGACCGCCAGGTCCTGGTGGCCTCGTGGAGCAGTGTGGACTGCCCTGACGCCCAGTACCTGCTGGAAATCTCTGGTAGTATGCTGGGAGACCCCCACATGCTGTTCGAGTTGTACTCCTACTGGACTGACGCCACTTTCTTCGAAACGCCCATCCCCTGCAGCTCCACGTTCAACGTGACGGTGAAGGCGAGGAGCTCCGCAGGCACTAGCCCGACATCAGCCACCGTCGCTGGAGCCACAGGTTCTACTCTCTTATCCATGAATTTAGTGTCTTCCTGAAGTGCATAGTTGACCTAGCCTGACGATGTCATACTCATAATTCTAGTCAGAATATGAGTCTGATACTGCTCCATTGGGCTGTGATTATGGGGCGTGTTTCAACCGAACCAGGAAAAGAAATGCCTCTTCGCTCAATTGGATATACCTAGAACCAATCAGAGCAACGTAGTATGACCATAACGTAGACCATCGGGGCCAGCTGATACATTAAACTTTTACCGGATCCCGTAAGAAGGACGGAAAAAACATATTTTCGATCGACAAATGCCTTGATCGCGTTTCTCTGTTCCTCTTTCTAAACGAATGTGCTGTCAATGTCTTCTAAAACAGACTCGAATCTCCACATTTCAGCTCTCCAACGGCAGCCATGTTTGTTGAAAACGAATTGACCCCAAAAGCTCTTTGGTGACGTGGTTGATTATGTTGCGGTTGATCATCTGTCCATCATCGTATAAAGCCCGCCCTGACAATTTGATTGGTCTATCTATCTCCTCACAGATTATTGTGAGGAGATAGTTTCTCCCCAACGGAGCAATGCCAGACCGAACTTCCCGACCTAACATTTTGTGGGCGGGCTAAGTTCGTCTGGCATCCAGGCTATAGTTGACCTTGAGTACAGGGTTACTTTTACATTCAGAAGTAGGTTTAACCCTGATCTCACCCCAGATGTGCTCCAGAGTCAGCTCAGCCTTCTTCCTTTGATGTGTTGAGCAGTGTGAACTGGCTTGGCTAGAGTGTGAGTGTAACACATGTGAACTGTCTCCCAGCTCCCTGCCCTCCCCTGGCTGTAACATACACGGGATCAAATGTGTCTGCCGTCGTCTCCTGGAACTCGTCTGTGTTCGCTGCCGATTACAGCGTGTATGACGTCTCCGGCTCAGCCCGGGCTGAGATCTGCAACACTGCAGATTTCTCCTGCAATGTGACTGGTGTCAACAGTGATGACATCGCAGTGACAGCCAGCAACAGTGTTGGGGAAAGCACTCAAACCTCTGTCACACATGGTGAGAATATGGCTGTGCATTAAATATGCATATATTGTTACATGAATACACTCATACACTGGCTGATGCTTAGGTAAACAGATATAGGACTCCTTGGGGTCAGTGTCTTGTCTGGATGCTTGATTGTACAGATGTCAAATCTGAGTAAGACCATTGCAGTGTTGGTGATGGCTTGTGCCTTGTTTGTTGCTCACTTCTGCAGAGATCCTACAGCGTAGAAGAAGAGATCTTGGTGAGTCAAGACTCAGGAATTTCATATTTTATACTGGCATAAACTAACCTGCCTCCTCTCTAAATCATAATGATCAACAGGATAATCATCCGGCTTTGTATGAAGTTCATTCAAAATATTCTGTTCTGAAAGACTCATTGATATTTCTCTCTGCAGGTGTTTTACCCGCCCCTGAGCTGACAGTAACCCGGGTTATGGCAGACTCGATACGTGTGGAGTGGACTCCTGTGCCGGGGGCGTCCTACTACAAATTGCGAGTCAGAGAGCAACTCACCGCCCGTCCGCTCAGGCCCGAAGTGACGTCCATCTACAGCGAGGCCTCGGACGTGATCGACCTGAAGCCCGCCACATCCTACTGCTTCAGCGTGTTGGCTGTCATGGACTCGCTCATTAGTAGCCTGTACTCAGAGCCAGCGTGCGCCACGACAGACGCTAACATCTGAAACGGCACTGTCATTACATAGAATATAGTTATACTAGCATACGAATGCTATTCTCTGGGACAGGGACAGTACTCTCTAAAGCCTTTTGGAAGGGCATTATCAATTACTTAGCCTATAGGGTTGTGGGTGTACAGTGCCAAAGACTGGGGTAGTCACTTTGTAACAAGCAGGGTTTCTTAATCTCTATAAGCATAGGGGCGGGGGTTCTGTAGTTATAAGTCACGTGGCTTCTTAAACCCATTGCCATGTCATGAACACGTGTGGTTTCAATTGCTGTCATCATGAAAAGAAAATGCCACTAGAGGTCGCTTTTGTGCGTTTTAATTTAAACCTGATGCGATGATGGTTTAAAGACAGATTAGAACCATTTCCCCCAGAATTAGACCGATATTACATTCAGTACATAAACGGCAGGCTTGTAAGCTATGTATTGTATATGTTTTGCCCATGTAGGCATGTCATGATGTATTACTATTAATAGCCTGTATAGTAATTTCAATACTAGTATATTGATATTTGCATGGATCTAAGTTAATGACATCATTAAGTTCCATTCTTTTTTCATATCTTCTGTCAAATAGTAGGGTATCAACAAGTGGCACTCTTTTAACAATGTCTGGATATCGATGTTCCGGTTTCCAGACGGATTAGTATAAGCGTGAAGAGGACTTTGGTGTTAAACATCCGGTTTAAGAAATATAGTTACAATATCGCAGCTAAACTAACCAAATGCTAACTGACAGAGCAATTGCCCCATCCAGACAGGGTTTATCGCTTGACTGAACTTTAAACACCCAGAAATGAAACTTTTACTTGCAATATATCTGAAATCAAAGCCTATTACATTTATCTACTGTTCTTTTGATATTTCTTTTTGTCGTGCATTTTCAGGTTGTTTTTTAACTTGATGTACATTTATGAAGACATTTCCAAACACCTGGAGATTTTTATATTGCAACAAATGAATGACGCATGGATGTATCTGCAAATATTTTCTTTTTTCTGTCTTTGAAAAACTGAATACCAAATATAGTATATTTCCTTTGCCAGAGTGAAGACCCCTGGCTTATTTTGTACATTAACCAATTAAATTAAAATGTGAAAGATTCTATATGAAATAAACTCTAAAACACATAAGATGTCTCCATTCAAATCACCTGCAGAAATGTCGATGTAGATTAAGTTTTAAAATAACCCCATTCTCCAAGTTCTTTCAGTTGTCTACCTGTCCTTCAGAGAATATGACAGTGCCCATATCCAATATAATGTTAGTTTAAGAGAAACATTTCCACTTTCATAAAAGTATTTTATTAGAAAACGAAATGCAACAGAGCAATGAACCAAACACAACACAATTTCAGCACAGCTCAGTGCATTGTACAAATCCGTGGTTGCTCCGTACAATTCAAAACATTCTCAGAACTTTATGTACAAAGCATTTCAGAGGATTGTTGAAAACTGAAATAAAATCGGAACAATTACAAAGGGGAAAAGAAACAAACAAGGAGCTTTTTTTCCCTCTCAAGTTAGCTCTTGTGCTGGGGAGGAGACTACAGGTGCAGGGAGGTATCTACAGAGGCACAACAGTGGGAGAACCAGGATACATGGTCCCTTGCTGCACCAATGCCGTCGTTTGTCCTTTACTTTTCACTGTCCTTAGACACGGGTGAGGAAACACGGAAATAAAACAAAGAAGCAAGGTGGTAAAAATAAAAAGGATGTTGATGCGAAGAGCTGGCCAACTGAGGTGAATGGGGGGGCAAGTTGGATTGGATTGGGTCGGGGGTCAAGGCTGTCATCAAGGCGAGCCATCGCCACGACGCTCTGGGCTTTGGCTGCGCCTGTTGCGCACGCGCTCCTGGCTGCGGCTGCGTTTGTGCGCGCGCTCTTTCTCTCGCTCGCCACTCTGGCTGCTCTCCTTCTTCCTGCCACGGTCCCGATCCTTCTCCTTCTCCTTCTCGTCTGGCTGCTCGTGCCGGCTGTGACTGCGGCTCCGTGACCGCTTCTTGCTGGAGCGTTCGGCCTTGTGCCTGCGTTCCTTGCTACGGCTTCGACTCGAGCGCTTGCTCTTCTTCTCCTCCTTGTGGCGCGTCTTCTCCTCGCGCTCGTCCCGATGCTTCCGCTCCTCGTTCTCCCCTTTGCTCCTCTTGTCTTTCGAACGCTCTCTCTCTTTGTCTTTGTCCTTATCTCTGTCCCTTTCACGCTCGTGGTGGTGATCCCTTTCCTTCCGCCGACTGCGCTCGTTCTCTCCATCACGTTCTCGCTCCTTCTCCTTCTCCTTGCGATGCTCCCTGCTGGAGCTTCGCCGGCTGCGTTTCTCTATGCTCCGGGAGCGTCTCCGCTCGTGGTCTCCCCTCTCCCTCTCTCGATCCCGGTCTCTGTCCCCCCGGTCCCTGTCCTTGTCCTTGTCCCCCCGGTCCCTGTCCTTGCCCTCACGTTCCTTGCGCTGGCGGTCTCGCTCGCGCTCCAGCTCGTGATCGAAGCTGACGCCGCGGCGCTCTCTCTGGTGGCTGCGGGAACGGGAGCGGTCGGGGGAGCGCTTGGGACTGGGAGTCCTACAGGACACAGAACAAAGCTATGAGTCGAAACAAGAGTAGTGACAGATAAACTGGGACGGATCAACTACTTTTTAAAACCCAAATTGTCCCCACTTGTACAGCACAGCTAAGTGCCAGTATATAAATAACCATGACTTGTCTATTCCTATAGGCCTCAGTTCTGACAATGGCTTAAGGAGGACATAAAAGAAACTCCCATTGGGTCAGACAGGTAGGCTGGAAAAGACCAGCTGAATGATGAAGCCTGATGCTTTGCTTTTCAACATTACTTTGTACAGCACTTTGGGAAATATGACTGGTTTGCTAAAAAAAAAACCTCCCTTCAATTCTCAAAATGACTGGATGTTGTTAGAGATCTTGCCATCCGAAAGACATCAGTGAGGTTATATATTTTTCCACATCACCCACCGCGAGCGTTTTCGTTCGCCCTGACGTGCTGACTCTGCCGCAGGCTCCTCCGTCTTCTCTTCCTTCGGCGGCTGCTTCCTGGGCCGTGCTTTGAGCTGCTGATCGATCATCTTCTGTACAGGCACGGGGATGCGTGGGAACAGCGTGGAGAACCACTCCAGCTTGGTCAGGAAGGACCGCAACATCTCGCCGACGGTCATAACACAGCCCCCGCCGGCCTTCACGTCCAGCTCCTGCCGAGGCAAGCGCCAAAAAAAACTTTAATGATGCAGCTTGACATGACACAGCTTCACCAAGTTCACATCTTAAGAAGAACACTTGTATTACACTGATTCACTAAACCCTCATTGTAACATTTTTTCTTGAAGGAAATTTGTGAAACAGATATCAAAACAAAAAAAGAAATAGTATTTGTGATGACCAAATACTGACACTTCACCTCTGTCTTCATCTAGCTTAATACTAAGACAAAAGCAACTGTTACAATGGCTGGATAAATTGGACTGAGGACATAGGCTGAATGAGAATGGATTTCTTTTTTTTTTTTTTTTTTTTAACTCAACTAAACTCAATCCTCTTTCGGGTGTGTTTACACTGCAGGCTCCCCAAAAATCTCCCCCTTGGAAAGAAAAAATTATGTAACAATAAAAGTAGCCATCATTACACAATCATGTATGGGCTTCACATCTCTCTCAATCTCTTTTAGGCCAAAGGTCCGCGAGGGGAGTGGGTTGGGGTGGGAGGGGGGGCTGAGAGTCTGGGGGGCGCGCAGTGCAAGCACTCCAGGGAGAGGAAGAGAGTTGTACACCACCAGCAACATGGAGACCAAGTCTGAATGGGTAGAACAGCCGCTTTGCACTCACACACGCAAACCGACTGTGTTGAGATACAATATCCAATTCACCTGCTGCACAAGGACCATCTAAAGGAGAAAACATCGGAAATTAGCCAGGTGGGTGTGGGTTTCATGAGATGTGTTTGATGTGTCAAGAAAATAAAGAAACAAAAACAAATGAGAGGGAGGGAGGCCTGGTTGCACAGCGAGCCAAATAGTCAATGCACAAGAGGGCCAGAAATCGTATTATTTGGATCAATTGTTTGAAGCGGACACGTATAGGAAACAAATTTAGCTAGTTTTTTTTTTTGAAAGACTCCTGTGTCCCAGGCTGTGTGGAAATGGCTGGCAGATTCTACAGGTAGCCAAGCCAGACAACCACAGTTCTTACGGGTTCTCACGAAAACTAACCATAAAGACACATGGAATGCGAAAGATGACTTTTAGACTGAATCATCTTGTGAGCCACCTTGTAATGTTCCAATAATTTATCCAGTTAAAACATTTAGGGTAGGTTCAAGTGCTAAGTTCAAAAGCGGTTCAAGTACTTAGCTGGTGAACTGGTGAACTGGTGATGGAACAACCAAATTTCACTGGGACAGTGCAATTGTTTTGGCAATTAATAGAGATCAATGTGGTGCAACAAGTCCTGAATACATCTCAGAATCAAGGATTAAAGAAAAAAAAATCATGGCATGCCTTTTAAACTTTCACTACTTCAAATTCTATTAATACTTACCCTGACCAACCAGCATCAGAGCAGCATTATTATCTATTCCACTCGCGACAAACTCATTAGGCCAAATGAATGCAAAGGTGAATATCAGCTATGTGCATCACAATACAAACAAGACTAGAATGAATTATAACCTCCATGCACTACTTTAGCATCAACAGAAGAAATCTGTAAAAGCATTACCCATGTCCACATACCTCCTCATCATCAAGGAAACCGTCATACCAGTCCACAAGGTCAGAAGGTGGCTGTGTGTACCTATGACAGAAGGACAATGGGCATTTGGTGAGACTGGACTTCCAATAATGGCGCTGCCTTGACGATAATGTTTTAGTAGTGGGGGACGAGTTAAGCAGATGCACACCTTATATACATGAAGCCAAGAGCCCTGATGTAGGGAGAGTCAGTGTGTGTGATGAGGCCCATCACCTGCTTGCGGGTCAGCTTCAAGGTAAACAGCTTGTACAGCAGACAGAATGCCGTAGAGACTATACCTCCGGTTCCAACGCCTCGGACCTGCAGAACAGAAGTGTTTCGTGACTTTACATTTACACTTTCATTTTAAGTTCTCTGCTTTGAGAATGAACCGGGTGTAAAGTTCACATTCCACTGGGAACTGTTAATGTTTTATGTTCTCTGCTCAACATGTAGTCACACCGAAGTGATGAATTAGGGTTCAGAGGCACGTACTTCTACTTACCCCGCCGCACATGCCTGTCTGGCCTGCGGTCTTTCTGCTTCCCTTTTCCCAGGGCTCCGCATGCAAGACCTGCAGAAGGCATAACATGGTGAAGTTTAAAGATTATCAGTCATTAGCCCAAGTCGAGATATTCTTTGTAGTGCAGTTATGGGTGTTGCAAGTGACATTGGCATTTCCAGCAAATCTCAGCCACTCCCCCATACTATAAAATTATGCCCATTCGGTCAACTCACTGCAGACATGCAAAATAACTTTTAAAAGAGTGTTTCCTGATTGGTCGACATCTTGGAATTCATTTCTAACTCTATAGCGATTAGAGATGAGCGAAGTACCAATATCTCCAAGGTTTTCATTCATTACTCCGAGCATTTTAGCGATATCAGTCAGACTGATAAGACAGAGCAACTCTGTTAAAGAGTATCGCTTGGCCCAGGATCTTAAACTCTCAAATTAGCCAATCAATACTTAGCCGACGAGCTAGCAGGCCTAGTCAATTACACGCTATAACGTTGTACTTCCGCTGCAGTCCACATCCTGGCAACATAGCACGGCTGGGCATATGGTAACGCTAGCCATCTGTATCGATAGCTAGGCTCCAAGCTATAGTGAATGATATTTTTCTAAAAACTCTTACCTCAGAAGCATTTTCCCTACATTTCAATTACCACATGATGCAGTCAGTGTCCTGTTTAAACGTGTATTTACACAGAGACAAAATACATAATCCCATAACACAGTTGTTACCTAAGACAGAAGAGTTACCTAACATATAACGTCAACGCTAAGATGCGTGTGCTAGCGAGGCTGAATGCTAGCATCGATGGCCTGGCGTTGTTTATCCTGAAGTGCATACCAGAAAAACAACGGTCAAAGCCCCACCAGGAACGATTGAGACTGACCCAATTATGAATACGTTACACTATAATATTCATAAACATAACCTACATGAAGTATAATTAGCATGCTAGCTCGTCGAATGGCTTCAACTTGCAAGCTAAATGGCTGCTAGCCGGCTAATGTTGGCTATTTTTCATTCGTTACCTTGAAGTAGATCTCGTCCACAACCTCATGGTATGTCTTGAGTTCATACAACTGAACCTTGAAATATGGAGATGAGAGCACATTCGTGAGGATCATGGGGTTCAAGTTCATTGTTTTCTCGTTGCCCCAGAGCGGCAACACATTCCCATGCTTCCCCGAGGTGGGTTTATTCACGGCCTGCTGTTGCTGTTGATTCCCGACAATTGCGTTGTTTGCCATGGCTGTGGCTATAGCTACCTCAGTCGAGCGGCAATATGCGGGAAATTAGCAGAGTAGCTAGCAAGCTATGTAGCTCACACAATCAAAATGTTACAACTTAAACGCCATCAAATTATATCCGACATCCATATATTATATCCGAAAAGTAACACGAGTTGACGAAAAAGATCTAATGTCCTCTCAGAACAAGGTAACACCCGATGAATGATTTATAACTTAATGCGGGATTCAATCGATGCCTTCAATGAGTAAGTGTGTTGGACAAGATGGCCAACGCGCGGACTGCTGTAAGAGAAACGGAAAGGGAGGGATTATACGTTTGTATCAGCGGTCCAATAGCATTTATGTATACAGACGCAAGTGTTCACGATTGGAGACTGTAGAATGACTATCTTGGTTTGCATTTTTTAAGATGCCCTAGTTAATCATGCATTATAAATCAGAAATGGAATATAAGGCTAATGATGGACTGCCAACAAAGGGTATCATAGTGCCACAAAGAACGGTTTGTTTTTGGATACTTTTTATTTCTAAACCATTCTTCAAACATTATACATTGTTTGCAGTTAAACAAGAATTCAGACAAAAGAAAAGTAACGTGTCTGATGGTTATTTATAACCCAGTGAAACAGGCACTTAAAACATTACTATGACACTAAAACAAGGAACCAATGTAGGAAATGAATACAAAACAAAATGAAGTGACCAATGCAATCAGCTGGCACGTTTACATTACATTCAGAGCAACGCAAAAATCAAAGAGCGTGTCTTATAATTAAGTCACCATAAAGCATCTGGCAAACAAAATATACATTTTTTTTCATTAACAAGTATATATTGGTACAGGTATATGCAGTGAACACATGCAGGCTTAGAAACACAGTGCACATTTATGTTTCACAAGACAGAATTGCTTGCCTTTCCACAGTGCACACTGGGCAGTCCTTCCTTCCATTAACAAATAAACATTTAAATAAATAATTTAACAACAAATATTTGAATTATTATTAAACAAAGCAGAAAAAACAGCATTTAACAAGACAAGACTGAAATACTGAATCTCAGCAAGACAGAAAATGGCATTTACAGACATTAAATTAACCACATTATGGAGCACAAAATGCTGTTCTCAACAAATGGCTTTACCACAAACTTGCAAGTCAGCTTTTTTTGACATTGTTAAACTGTATTTATCAGCTGAAAAAATAAATAAAAGTATCACCTCTGTCTCGTCATCTGCTTTGACAACATGTGTATTTATGACCAGCATAAATGTTTGAGCCAAGAGTCTTTTACTACTGTATGAAAATACGCTGAAAAATAAAGAATCTGATTTACAGTCCACTCATTAAGATATGCTTAGATGGTGAAATTATTTTCCTCCCCAGAGCTACACTTAGATAACTCTATTCTAGTACGTAGACAGACTAAATTGAATTACTGCATTTGGCAACCATTATGTCTCCTCTACTTTACTATATTGTTTTAATGTTATTATAAGTTTCCTGCAGAAACACTTTATGGAGTTCAGATGCCTCTGACATAGTACGATGGACATCAGCTCCCCAATTCAATACTAACTCACAGATTTACAGCTAATGGTAAATCTGGGCCAGCAAGTTAGGACTCCTTCACCCCAATGATGAGGTTTGTAATCCATCCGATCGATCCCTTCCTCATTCCCTCTCCCTGGTTAGACGCCAACTTGTATTCATAACCTAAAAATATTACTTTCTGTTGCAATGTAATGTTAATGTAATGCTGATTTATTACATTCTTTGTAGCTTATCATGGGCCCTTACCCTTCCCTAAATGTCAGTAAATCATATGATATTGTAACCATGACCATGTCCGTGGAAGGCAATGTTAATATGTTATTGTGTGGTAAGCTCTACTTCGCCACCCTCACTGTTAAACAAAACAAAACCCCATTGACATTGTGGATAGAGGCAATTACTAATTTAGCAGCAATCATGGTTTTAAAATCCAACTCTCCATTTGATATCTTTTTTTTTTCCCCTCTGTTTTGACAGACAGGTACTTTCTTTACATATACACATACAACTGTGACAAAGATGCAACTCTTTATTTTATCCTAGTTAATGATGAATATTTCACCAATCTTTGGATATAGTCCCCAGTAAAGTAGTGAATCGAGATGAGGAGAGTGCAATGGTATCTTAACATCCGCTGTTCTGCATCAATGTGGTGGGTTTCTGTGATCCTATCTTACCATGGATTCTGTCTGAACCAGCAACTGAATGAACAGCACAGGGCCAACTTCAGGTCTCAGCTTAAGTGGAGAGCAGACACTGTGAATGTCCTCAGCCAGCTCTCCACAGTGCCTTCTGCTGGAGGTGGAGTGATACATTGCAGCTCCGTGGGGCTCAAGGTGGCCATGTCTGCCTGTCTGTCTGTGTTTCGGTCTGTCTGTCTCCCAGCCTGAGCTCAGAAAGTAGCACTGTATTCTGTTACTGCCCTCGCTCGGTCTTAGGGCCTAGCGCTTGATGACCACCTGTTCATAAGCACCCACGCCGACCCTAAAGGAAGGAAACACATACACAACCAAAAATGACTTCAGCAGGGAAACACACCACCACCTCAACACACATGGCCTCAAACAGAACACAACTACTAAGCACCACAACTATAAAATCACAAACAGTTGATATACATTACAAACTGAAATTCTCCTCTGCAGAATTTACCCCATTCCGGCACGCAGCACTGACTAATCATCCCCACCCCCACAATGTCAGTTAGCTACTTCCTATAGAAAATGTCTGACAGCCACACATTGGATTCACATTACATCACCAACAAAGGCAGGAAATGCCAACTGCCGTGCTGACACCTGCTGAGGGGAGAGGTTATGTAACAGTGCCCACCTGGTGTGCTGGCTGCCAAGGGCCGTGCTGCCGCCGGGGCCCACAAACAGCCGGAGACCTTCCTCTGCACACACACACAAACACAGATGCACATACATTTTAGACACTGTCAGTCAACAAGAAGGGGTCGTGCAAAAGAACAACTCAAGATTATTCTGCTACCTGACCCCTAGGAAGTCTAAAAATAAAAAGGCGTCAACAGGAGGCTTTTCTTCCACACACATCCCCACAGGGTCTCAACAGATGAGTACTTGGGTTGTGGTCAATACACTCCTTAAATAATTAATAAACATACATAATATATAACATATATCTCTTTGCACTTTGCCAAATTGACTACATTTGATACTCTCCAAAGGTCTCCTAATTTAACTGCAGCTTGACTGTTGTTCCTGTGAGTGGCTTTTCGATAACAGTGTCTGCCAAATGAGTAAATGTAAGACTTTAGCTTCTCAGGACAGGTGCAGCTTACTATACAACTTGGTTTGTTACCTTGTCAATTCCTTATCAATGATTAACATGACAAATGGGAATGTTTCTGAATGGGGTGACTGATTCACAGTTAGTTTGCCAAACGACCAAACCTATGACAAACAGTGATTAAATCCTTTAAAGTGTGGGCAGCTAGTAAGCTCATGAGTGTTTGCCAAAAGCATAGCTTCTGAGCGTGAGCAGCAACATGCCACAAGCTGTCGGTCGTACTCTCCTCCCACGGACATACACGTCTCCAGCTCTATTCAGAGGACGCATGTTGTGTCTTTGTTTGTTTGCCATGGTAACCAGTGCACTGTGGGATTTCCTTGTGGTGACAGCAGCAGATTTTGTTTTACTTTCCTTTGGTGTTTTTGGTACTTTTTCTAGTGAATCATAGTGGTCTGGGTACTGACATTTTTTTTCCAGTATTGGTAATGTAAAACCGGCAACTTTTAATTTCACAAGACAGGCACAGTTTTTGTAATGAGTAAATGAATAAAGATGTGACATGGAAAAAGAATAAACAATCCTGACAATCATTAGATAACACTCCAGAATACAACAGCTGGCCCAGGAGTGGGGCATCTCTTGAGTTAAAAAGTGAAAAATAGGC
This sequence comes from Clupea harengus, assembly GCF_900700415.2. Lineage (NCBI taxonomy): Eukaryota > Metazoa > Chordata > Actinopteri > Clupeiformes > Clupeidae > Clupea > Clupea harengus. The sequence goes on along the minus strand of NC_045173.1, from coordinate 17,683,350 downwards.
CAATCAACCTTCAGCACTGGAGTCCAGTAGGCCGTGGCTGAAGTCTTGACTCTGGAGGATCTTCTCCACAATGTCATCGGCGTCCACCCTGGTGGCATCGAACCGCTTCAGCTGGGACTCCACTGAGTCCTGCTTCACTGGATGCCTGCCAAAGTAAAGTAATAAACATTCTCTTTAAAACACCAAGCACATTCAGTATTATCCACCAATGCTTTTGAAAGTCACTAAATGATGGGAAATTCCCCTGAGCAAACCTAATATTTACTTTCAGTGACATCTGATTACCATAATGTAAAAAATATGAAATATTTGTGGTCATGCATCTCTTGATATATATTAGACTTTAACCCTAACCCCTCTCCAGGCCTCTTACCTGTGAAGCCTCTCAGTAGAGGCACTCTTTTGCGGGGTGCCTGGGTACTCTGGCACGGAGGCACAAGCAGCTGAAGTGGGGGGCACCGATTTAGACTCCCGCTCCTCACTGGTCTCTGGCATGCTGCCCACACCAGTGGAGGCACTGCCCACTGATGGGTTTCTTCTGTGGGTGAGCTCCGATAGGCTGGAGGAGCGTGAGTGACCTGTGCTGTAGCCTATGGAAGACAAGCAAGAGGAAATTAATCTGACTTCATCTTGTTAGGTTGGTGGAATCACGTTAGTCAGAATCAGTCAAAAACTAAACAAAACAAGAAACCCATATCAAAGTACATACAGTGACATCATACACCCAGATTTAATTTATGTGCTTTGTACCAAACTGACGAAAACAAACTGATGTTTATAACAAAGTGAAGTAAGTCTTTGTGATTTTCATGCTGTGTTTATCTGAAGGACATTGTGAAGGAGAACCTTAGGACATGGACCAACAGATGGATAATAGATAATCAATTTGCTACGAGAAGAATTACCAATAAAAGGACAAAACTCAATATCCAGTAAGGTCAGTCATATTGATCGGACATCTTAGATGTACCGAGACATATCTCGATTTCAAGACTGAAATTTGACCCACAATCCACACCCTTTAAAAAGTTTAGGGCATTTCTTTACCATGATGAATCAGTGATGTATTTTGGGTGAGCTGTGGTTCACCTGAGACTTTTGACTGCTGGCTGGCGTAACTTGACGTTCTGGAGTGGCCACCTCCCCCCAGTTCTTCAGGAAAAGAGCCACACGTCCTGGAGTGCTCTCCTGTAATGTGAACCAGGTAAACATGAGTCTGACTTTTATCCATGATTCATGACCGCACCTTCTATAATTAGTTATAATGCCATCAATGTGCCACAGGTTTATGCCTTTACTGACATACAACATGATTTCAAAACAGCCTCAAGCTCACGGTGATTGATAGACAGGTTAATTATTAACCCCAAATCCATGCTAGCAGTAATCAAGGGATCAATGATATGGCTGCTTTTTGTATTTTGGAGAAAACGTCATCTGGTTGTTGAATCATTTACAGGCTTAATGGATAAGACTGTTGAGTGTTGTTGGGATACCTGCTATGGCAGGGCATGACTTGGACGTCTCCCCTTTGCGGGACTCCAGCAAGTGTTCCGCTTCTCGTTGGATCCCTATGGTCATGGCAGTGGATGGAGCCCTGGGACACAAGCAAAGAGAGCACGGCTCATCAGCATGGGCTCCAGTAGCTTAAAGGTACAGTCTACGATTCTAGTGAAAGGTTTTGATATGCGCTCAACAGCCAAAGGCAAGGGTAGTTTATTTAAATAGCACAATTCAAAGAACATAGAAAAATGTAAGATTAAAACAGGAAAGGGCACAACAAATGCAGTAAAGTGCATTATCAAACATATTACATTCTCCCTTCCATACTCCTGGAACAACATGTTGAAGGGAGAGGGATTGTTTATGGCTTAGTCCAAGCCACCATGTTTATCTCCAGAACAAGACCTATGTAGGAACGCCAAAATATAACAACGCCATGTGTCTGCATGCAGATATTATTGCTATTGCAGTGATCCATGGGATCACTGAGTGGAGATCAATAAGAAACCAGTCTGGCCAAGTCTGACCATCAATCACTTTTAGTGTTGGTTTATATTGGTAAAGTATAAGAATAATGTTTAAGGTTGAGAATCTGGACTACCATAAGAGAAACCAGTCTGGCACCTGACATGTGGCCACAGACACAGACTGCATGGAGCCCACCTGACTTTTCTGAAGTGGCTCTTTGTTCTGCTCAAGATCACCTGCCATAGAGTCACTGAGCCTGAGCCCAAACACACACACACACCACACCACTTCCACCTGCTCACATACACACATGAAAGTGCATGTCACAGCACCTGTTTCCAAACAGCACGTACACTACAACTCCTTCTATGGCATCTATGCCCCCCCCCCACAAACACTCTTGTGGAATTACGCCATGTTTCTGTTGTGTCTTTCCCCTTTCTGTTCACGTCACCACCACAGAGGCAGACAGACTGTCTCACCAAACACTTTCACATTGGTGACCACAGATGCTTAGAATGTCAAAGGAACATGCTTGCATTTCAACCACAGGATGTAAAGCATGGGGGCTGCTGCACATTCACACACTTACCTTGCGAAGGCAGAGACCCACAGTCTTGACATTAAAGTCATGCTCTGGGACATGTAAAAGCTATGAATCAGGAACTGTGATGTAGCCACTGTAGTAAAGAGACAGAATATCTGAAGTCGTTGATTCAAAAGATCAGATCTTTTGATGGAAGCATGAACATTTTATATTTTTTCTTACCTACAGAAAAAAAGATTGTATGAACACTTCACACATACTGACAAACTCTTTGGCAATTTTTTTCCACAGAAAAAGAAAGATTACTCTGAAATCCAGACACTCATCAAATGCCGGGTAAGGAGTAAAACAGGCCGACTCAATGTATGAGACTGTTTGAAGCTCTGTAGAGCACAGGTCTCATGTACTCTGAGCTACTGCAGTGATCACAGCTCCTACACGTAGGCAGACGGACTCAACAGCCTCAGAGAGCTCATTCACCCGGATCAATTACCATAGGCAGCTGCTGCACTTGGGAGTCTAGGCCAGGAGCTCTTACCTGAGCTGGAGAGAGTGTGAGATTAATGAGCTCGGCGCAGGATTAGGGAATCAGAGTGGCAGCTTGGGCGATTGGCTCAGAGGAACAGAGCTGGCAGCCTTCACAGCGCATCTGTGATGGGTCTTGTTGTGTGGAGCGGCATACGGGCTTCAGGACGCTGACTGCATAGCTCCAGGACCAAAGTGAAGGTGACTAACGCAGGGGTGGGTGGACTGACTCCTCTGGCAAACACACACATGCTCTCCCAAATGAACACAAGCGTGCACACACGCTCTCTCTCCCAAGCGAACACAAGCACACACCCACACCTTCAAGGAGAATGAATGTGCACAAGAGACTCCAATACTCCTACTCTTTTAGCTCCACAGGAGGGGAATGCTGCCAAACGGGGGGGCCGGGGAGTGAGTGAGCGCTTGATGCATTCTGAAGTCCTGCCAGCCATTGATGACGATTCCCACAATGGCAAGCTGCTGACATCACACAATCCCACTCACAGAAGACTGTTTAAACCATGATGCATGGTGACTGGTGGTAAAGATACAGAGGTCCTACAAACGTGGGCTGTGTGTGTGTGTGTGTGTGTGTGTGTGTGTGTGTGTGTCTTTCACTGTAGCAGTAAACACCATCGCTGCTACCTTTAGCTCTACAGACGCTTATAGAATTCACCTACCAGTCGGAGTTTTGGGGAAATTCAAAGTCAAATCAAAAATAAACTTGATGTCAGCATAAACGCGTGGAGGGTATTGTGGCCCACTGTCCTCTACACTATGCCTGCATGCTTTTGGAGATGCACAGTATTCCTTCCACTCTCTTTAAGTGATGACTCAGCTGTGTTGCCATAACAGAGTACTTCCCTGTCACCAGTAAACACCTAGTGGCCTCTCTCCCGGCTGTGCCCTTCAGTGATTCAGCGTTTCCTCCCCAAGTACGAGGCTCGGACAGGGAGAGGCCGGTGGCACATGGCTCACTTACTGCCGGAAGTGTGTGTTCATATATTTGTGATTGTGTGTTTGTTTGTGTGTTTGTGTGTGGTGTGTGAAAGAGAGTTAGAGTGAGAGCCAGAGATAGAGAGAAAGAAAGAAAGAAAGAGAGAGGTAGAAAGAGAGCAAGAAAGAGCGATAGATAGAAGGAGGGAGCACCCAAGGGAGTGTACAAGAGTGAGAAAGAGAGACTGTGTGCCAGCTTTCCACCTGAATATTAAACACAGAACACACCATAAGGTGATACCCACTGAGAGATAAGTTATCAGACTTTATGATGGGGCTTGTTCTGCTTCCTGACTTAAAGTAAATGGCACTTCATGCCTGAACATGGTGGCAACAGCAATGGGACTGTGGCCTCAAAACACAGGAAATGGGACCCATAAAAATAAGTCACAGTACACTGTTTGACTTTTGATAAAACCCACAAAACCTGTACAAAAACAAACCATGCTGCTTTTCAAGTAGTTTTACAACTCAGCCAACTGTATCCGATGCCAGTCTTTCAGTTTGTGGGGCAAAACGAAATTAGCTCAATTCTGACACCTACTTCATCATCTACATGCGAGACAGGATGCAAGTCAGCCAGACAGGTGTCTGTGGCTACACCAACTTCAAACAGCACATCAGAATCTCATGACAGAGCCCTCTGCGGTCTAATCTGCCACTGATCTACTGTAAAAAGGTACAGTCTGCAATTCTTGTGAAAGGTTGTTGATATTGCCAATCAAATTACACTCAAAATTACACTTCCCCTTTTTACAAATAACCATCCTCATGTGCTCCTAAAGCAACAGGTTGATTGGCTGGAATAGTGTATAGCTCGATCCAAGCCTCTTTGTTGTTTCCCATTTACCGAGACAGGACTGTGTAAAAACTAGAGGTTTTTTTTAGTGCACACACCGAATGGAAAGCTAGAGGAACATGAGGAATAATAAAAAAAATGTACTTGATTAGAATCACGAACCCTACTTTTTAATCCAATTAAGGGACAACTAATGATTAATTATAAGGAAATGGGGGCAGGGTGATGCAACAGCAGCCATTACAGAGAAGACATTTCATTACCCAACACTGTTGCATAGATACAGTTACGTGCCAATTCAAAAGAAGATTATTCATTACACAATTCTGCTCGGGAGCCAGGTGGAGCAGGTTTTGTGTGTGTGTCTATGTGTGTGTGTGTGTGTGTGTGTGTGTGTGTGTGTTGAGAAGTTGATGGTGAAAACAAGGAAAGTAAAAGCTGGGTTCACGTTTGTATACAGGAGACAAGGGGCATTGGGTATGCCATCCTTCCAGAAAAAAAAAGACTGATTTAAAAGTAAAGTATTTGAAGTATTTGGGCTCACGTTTTGAAGCAGGGGTCTCCTGACATCAGCTGCATACTGATAACCACCTGGGCAAAGAGAGAGGAAAAAAAAAGAAGAGAGATAATGAAAACACGTACAGATCTGATAAAAGCTCATTTGACACACAGTCAACCACAAGAAAAACAGACTTGTCTCTCATAACACAGGCCACATATAGAATGGGCAGACACCGCGTCCTATTTTCACTCATAAGTGCAGAGCCCGCAGTTCTCTACAAATCATTGCCACTGTAGGTTAACACGCAGCGCTGACAGCCAAATACACAGCACACAACACACAGCTAACAGCGATATGGCGACCATAACACACTCGGGAACGCATGTGGGCCTTGATGAAAAAACATAAAGAGGTCAAGGAAAGATGTAAAGGAGAATTCATAAGGACTTTGGAAAAGACCACAACAGTGCAAAGAGAATCCGACTGCACTAACACTAGACGGTGTTATTGATGTGGGTTTTTAAATGTTGCTGCCGCAAGGAATTGCGGGACGCCATTATCCTTTCTTAAAGGATGGTCCAGTATGGATATCCCAAATACTAAAGAAGATAAGAAGGAAGCACTGAAGCACCTAGCCTTAGAATTTAGAGAATTTGACCAGCTCTTATCATGGCTGTCACTTAGATACTTCTGGGTCATTTCACCCAGTTAGGAACCCTCCTTATCAAAAAAGACTATCCAACCGCAGCCTAAAACGGGCCAACACACAACACAGCTGGTGTCGATCTGTTGAATAGAACGTTATTGGCTCTCTTTGCAACAAGCATGGACCTGGCTCTGATCTGGACCGCTTCTGGCTATATCGGTTTCAGAGTCAGTTTCTGTCTGTAAACTTAGTTCACCTTTGAAGATCTCCTGTACTCTTGTAGAACACTTGACACAAACCGACAAATTAGGTCTGACAATATATTTTGACAACGAAGGGAGATCATGCTGAAATACAGACTCTCATCAAATGCCTGGTAAGGTGTAAAATGGGCCAGAGCAGACAGCACAAGGAACACATCTGAGGGAGGCACGAGACCGGTACCTTGAGGATGGAGTTGTCCTGCCGAGTGTTCTTGGTGTCATAGCCCTCCAGCAAGCAGCGACGGGTGGTGTTCCCTGAGCCAGCAAACTCAGCCAGATTCAGGTCAGCGAACCCAAGCTGCACCAAAAGAAAAAAAGAACAAAAAGAACTCCACAATCTGTTCCAAGTCAAATGGGTCAAAATGGCTTAGGTTGCAATGGGCCTCTGTGCTCAATGCATTGTATGGATAACACTTATATGCGGAATGGTATTTGATGAGTACCTTAGCAAATGTCTTCCCGCCTTTCAGCTCCTACAAAGCACAAGACAAACAGCTCAATCCACCAAAAAAATTGTGAATATATTACAATCATGCACTCAACCTGGTAACATAGCTCACTCCTTAGTAATGAATCACAGGAGTACACACAGAACACCTCACCTTACGCACGGAGACTCTACACACACACGGGTCCAGCACACCAGTCCCTGCATTGGCACTCATTTTGCACAGGAAGGAGAACTTTTTCCTCCAATGAACACAGTTGGCCTGAACCGCCTGCCTGGATAGACACACAGACATATAACATAAAAAAGAGCTTGACCAATACATGTCAGAGCAACTGCGTACTGTAAACCTCTGGTGACATGAGCGGACAACACCAGGGTTACGGGTTTGATGCCGAAGGAGCACAGACATTGATCAAATGTAGCCTAGCCTTTAAGTGACTGTGGCACAAAATGTCTAATAAATGCAAAATATTTTGCTATTCAAGTTAATATGATCCCAGAAGGAACCGCTCGATACATAAAGATGCTAAGCAGTAAATAAATGCTACATTTATAGTGTCCCTTGCAAGAAAACAGTGTGTTTAGTCAAACCTGAGGCTTTCCTTCATTCTCTCATAGAACTAGCAAGTTTAAACATAAACCCATGTCAGCAGACAGTGTCCAACTGTGTGTAGAATCATTTCTTTTGGGCAAAAATCTTTACCAAGGCAAGCTGCTCTGCATAAAAGTGCACTGTTATTACACAGCAGAGTTGAGTTGACATAGTAAAAATGATTGAGACTCAGTATATAAAAAGACCTGTTTTGCTCTAGTGTTATGGAGGTCACATGTGTCTTTTAAAGGGACTGTAGTAAAGTGCACTGCAGCGGTCACCTACAGGCAAACAAGTGGTTGAATGAAAGTGACAGACTGTCACATGGAGGTCACAGCATTGACAATTTCCTTGATGCCAGTTCAAAGCACACAGGAGCCATAACAAATCCACCCAGAGTTGCCAATTATCAGATAAAACTGAAGTAAAACATTTTTCAAAGTTTTGCTTGAAATGAAAACACAGACAACCGAATCAATGTCGAATTGAACAGGGCGATGCTGCGGAAAAGAAAGAATAAGAGGATATGGAAATTGTTTACATATTTGGAAAAATGAGAGTGGTTGCCATAGCAGGCATCCCCAGAGGAATGTGAGCCGTTAGACTGACCTAACCCACTAATATGGAGCCCATGCTGTTAACACACTTTCTCTCTCTCTCACTCAATCACGCACACACCCCAAGCTGTTCAAATCAGGACGGACCTTGTAAGTGTATTTAAGTATGACTTCAAAACTTAAGAGGGCTTCCCCTATGTGGAAATCACAAAGGTTTCAAAGCCAGTGAGATGCTCCGTCAGCTGAGTGACAAGCAACAGATTCAATCCACTATAAATTGCAGACATAAGAACATCAAGGTACTTAAGTGTAACCCCTAAATGACTGTACATATTGTTCTCAAGTTTAATTAAATTATATGTTAAACTACTGATAATGTACTGCTCTTTGTAACTGATCTGGTCCTTATCTGGAGTGGATCTGATGAGTCAGTTATCTGGAAACTCAATTCAACCTGAAATATAGTACCTTAGATACAAAAATGTGCTGGGTTTCAATACATATTTTTAGACCATTCGAATAGGAAATCCTGAGTGGAAACGCTCTAAATTCGCATACAATTTAATCGAGAAATCGATTCGCTACAAGGAGTAGGTGGGTACAGGGTATAATGCGACTAAGGATGATGGAAACGAGTTTTTTCTCATATATTCGCATTTGTTGCCGTTTTATTAGACGTTTCCGTTAACGTTGCCCTGACAACCTTACATTTAATCCCACAGCTGCCCACAACTCCTTCCCTGATAAAGACAGTGTCCATAACACAACGGATGGATACGCGCACAGGCTCGCATTTTCATGAATATGCTTAAAATAGCTATTGTCAGCTTTGTCAGAAGAGCTCACCAACCCCTTGTCCTGTCAACAACAATCTTATTGCTTGTAACTATGGAGGTAGCCAACAGACAACCTAGACCAAACGTTGACATTCCGCCAAACAGTCACAGTACGGCTGTCACTGGAAAAGCCCCCCTGCCTCTTCATAGGCTCTTCAAAACTTAACAAGATCACGTTAGCTTAAAAGGCCTCCATGAAAAGTAAGCTAAAGTACCATTGGCCAGGTACGTAAACGTCAGTGTCATTTATCAAAAGTAAACGTTATGGGTTTATATCTCCGATCATAAAATTTGATATGATTTGAAGTGCAGATTAAGATTTCACGTGAGATTTAATAATTGGCTGACTTTAAAGTGAAATAGGTCTCATATAAAAATCGCTAAGGCAGCTAACTGGCTAGGCAGTAACGTTAACGTTAGACCAAGAACAACCATATAGTTATCCCTATGGATAACTCAAATATGACCCTGTCTATATAACACTGGCTAGAAGCTGGCTAGTTGCATTAGCTTAACTAGCTATCATAACCAGTGTAACAACAACACTTTCCCCGGATAGTCCTGAGCTTGAAATTGACTAACGCACAAACAGACACAGAAATATAGACAGACTGTCTACGAAAATCAGTTGCCAATATTACCTTGACGACTCTTCTGTGAAACCCCCGTCGATTAGTCTGACTTTGCAAAACAGGACGCCGTTGACAAAGGGAACAGAGGACAGTTCGTCCAACTCAAAATCCACTTTAAATTTAAATTTCTTTTTCTTCATCATGATGAATGACATTGCTGGCTAACGTCAGAGGGACAATTAATAAAGCGTGTTTATGGTACAGCCCTTCACATGTGATACAATCTGCTTGTGATATTACAGAGACCACACGGCTACTCACGGCTGAACGTTGCTTAATATTTGGTTCAAAAAATTACGCCCCCTTGATTCCTTCGCAGCTCCATCGCTTACTGGCTAAAGAGAGAAGACGGAAGCCCTTGTTTAGTCATCCCACTTATGGGGAGTGCTGGGGTAGGCAAATTGCGTTGAAGCAAAGTGTATTAGATCAGCTTTGACACTGTACATAGTCTATTTAGTGTCCTTAATAATAAATGATTGCTTTGTTATTCTATTTAAAAAAAAACACTATATGCTGATATATGAACTGAAAACAATTCCTTTATTGTATTGTTATTTTTACATTGAAGACATCTACCTTTAACTTGCCAGAATGTTGGCCAATGATTACAATGATTGCTGGGGGGGGGGGAAACAACATCTTGACCAGCTTAAGCTTTTTAAAGATGTTTGACCAGCTAATTTGACCTGCTTAAGGTATGTTTTCCCATGATTTTTGAAGACGACCTTCCAGGATAAGATGGTTTTCAGCTGTTTTTTCAGCTGCTACCAGTTTAAGATGGTTGACCAGCTAGTTTGACCATCTTAAGGTATGTTTTTTGATAAATAAATAAATAAATAAATAAAACCTGCGTAGACCAGCTAAAACCATCTACCAGCATATGATGGGTTTCAGCAGGTTGTTTTCATGTCCCATGTCCCATTTGTGTGGTCCTAATTTTGTGTCGTTCTCATTTGATCAGTAAATGATACTTACAACGGTCAACAAAGTAGCCTATGCCTACCTAAAACTATTTTATGGCTGGGTTCAAGGTTCAAACATCTGACGAGGTTTGGAATATTTCACAGCTAAACAAGGGACAATGCTGGCTGTGTCAAATGGATTAACATCGAAATCCCCTTTAGAGAGTAAGATGGGTTGGTTGAGTAGGGGAATTGTGTCACCTAGTGGATGTTCCTAACCATGGTGTAGTATTTTAGTGGATTGTAAAACTAATCATCGAGCATTTTCACTGAAACGGTCGATCTGTTGCTTTTAGCAGTAAGTAATTTCACGGCAGGCCTGCAGAACTCGCAATTGTTTTGCCAACAAACTTTTTGAAATGTTGACTACTATGGTGTATGTCATTTCTTCATTTTAAATTGAATGCATTTCACTTTCGGTTGAGACTACTTCATATCCGACATATGGAGGTAAATCAACGACATTTTTATGATACAAGGGGTTCTTGCTCTCCTTACCACTTGGAAAACCCAGACATGTCATGCAGGAAATATTTTCTACCCAGTAAACGTGCAGCCTGGAAGTGAAGGGGGCAGGAACCTCTGCATTGAATTAAAGATCCCGCCCTATTTACGTGGTCTAGCCACAGTGATCAGGAAGTATTTTCTGTGGTGCTCTGATGTTTTACTAAGCTTGTCTTGCTAGGCTGCAGGTAGTCGAAATACAGCCGTGAAAGAACACAGATGTCAAGTGGTTTTATTATACCCAGTTTGCACTATTTATTAAGATTCCGGGAGGTGTAGTGTTTGCCACAATTGATGCATTAAAACCTTTCAACGTTAGCTGATGTAGCTTCTATGTATTTCAACACTTCCAAAATGCACCACGCACTGAGAATTTTCCTGACAGAAGGACATTGTTGGGATGACGTGAGTCGAAAGACTTACGCCGAACTATTCGAAAGGCTAGACACTAACAAGGATGGAAAAGTGGACGTTGCAGAGCTCAGAGCTGGACTTATTTTAATGGGTGTCACATTTCGAAAAGGGGCAGCCCAGGTAAGATTTGGCGTCTCAGTTAACAAGACTGTAATTGTGGAGGCTTCTACCCCGGAGTACAATGATATGTAGCGATAAGAGAATGTGGTTATACAAATGTTTCAGATAGAAGTAGGCCTACACTAATTGTAGACTATAGGAGTACTGATGCTGTTGCAATAGATCTAGTTTCCCTTGAGGGGTGCACGGCAGTGCAGGTTTTCCTCAGGGAAAAGGCGGTGCAGATTCAATTTCTTGCGAAATACACCAGGAACTAGTTACTCAGAGTTAATAGGACAATTATATGCTTATGGTGGTGATCCAGAAATCAGCCCCTTCTGATTTGCATGTGTTTTCTTAAGCTGCAGTGCGCTGAGCTCTTAAGGCCACCGCACATGTTCTCTTCAGGGCTTATGAGCCTTCATGCACATTTTATTTCCTTTCCAAGACATCTAAGATCTTCCAGGTACACATTTATATATGCTATGGCTTTACCTTCAGATACAAGAGTCCAATGGAAATTACTTGTAAATAGACATATAATGTAGTGTGTCATCTGCTTTATGCTTACGTACAAAATGAAAATGTCTCCCATGCAGGCATTTCTAGCACTTCAAACAGACTCATGTTTTAGTCAGCCTGCATTTTGCATAAATTCAATAAAATGTCCCAGCCTGCTGAAGCATGCAAAGGGTAGATCGTGTGTGATCTTTGTTGGTTGTTGTAAAATAGCTACCTTTTAAAATGTCTCTTATTTAACAGAAAATAGTTGAGTCTGGCGATAAGAATAAGGACGGAGGACTAGACTTCAACGAGTTCTCCAGATATCTCAAAGAGCATGAAAAGAAGCTATGCTTGACATTCAAAAGCCTTGACAAAAATAATGATGGTAGGCTACTACACATGTATTCTTGCATTCTCTTTTATCAGCTTTGTTTATGAGAGAACATATAGTAAATGTTAGTGTTGACTGATTTACTGTGATGTAAATGTACAAAAACATGTATTTACTCTTCTTTTTGTTATTTTCCCATACTGCATCATATTGACAACACTCAGGTCACACTCATCTAAATCAACCCAACTGTGTTTTGCAGTGGGTTTGGGTGCAGAAGTGAACACCTCTGTCTTTCAGGTCGCCTTGATGCCTCAGAGATCCAGCAGTCCCTGGGCGAGTTAGGAACAGACATATCTAAAGAGGAAGCCCAGAAGATCCTCAAGAGGTTTGTTATCAATGCACAGCCTTATAGTGCCATTTCCTATAAATTCTTACTAATGAACCAGTGAACTTGAGCAACATTAGTTTCTTCTCAAACACAGACCTGAAGTGTCACATTGTACATAGACAGTATGATAATGATTCATTCATATATTTAAGCAAGCAATGATTTAGTGGAAACTGAAAGGGCATGACATGTTCTGTCCTGCAGTATTGACATAGATGGCACTATGACGGTAGACTGGAATGAGTGGAGGGAACACTTCCTTTTCAACCCTGCCACTAACCTGGAAGACATCATACGCTACTGGAAGCATTCCTTTGTAAGTGTGTCCCAGGGCAGGAGCTAATGGTTCTGCTCTCTCTCCTCTCTCTCTCTCTTACTCAGTGTGTTGACCACAGATGATTACAATGCAGTTCCTCTACCTTCTTTTCCTTCCCCTTTCAGAGTACAACAGTGCAGTTTTTTTCAAACGCAATTTGCACTGTAGTGAATATAGTATACTAGTATGCAGAGTTAGTTTTGAAATGGGCATTGATCCCCTGTTTGATCCCTTTATCTTCAAATTCAAACCCTTTCTCTAATCTGTCATTTATTTGGGGACCTCTAGTGAATATGAGCAAAACAGGCTATAAAAAAATATGTCTTTGCTGTTTATCCTCTTGGTCTTTCACTCAAAATATTCACAAAAATCTTAACTTTTCATTGAAGTAAAACTATAGAAAGAAAAAGAAACTGTTGACATTAAATAAATATTTTTCCCCAAAACATGTGTGCCACAATTATTGGCACCCCTAGAAAAATCTTATAATTAAAATCTAAATGAAGTATATTTCCAGTCATATTTTACATTTTTAAGTTCACCTGTTTGATAAGGAACTCTTAAGAGGTCAACCATGACTTCCTGTTCCACTGGCGTACAAATATGAGGTGACACAGGCCAACAACCATTAGTCATTCATCACTTTGGGAAAGACCCAAGAACACAGTGACGATGTGCGACGGAAAGTTGTGGAGCTGCACAAATCAAGAAATGGACACAAGAAAATCTCTAAAGAGTTGAAAATACCCATTTCCACTATCATGGAAATAATTAAGAAGTTTAAAGCGACAGGAGATGTTAAGAATCAGCCTGGAAGAGGATGTGTGTATACATTGACCCCACGCACCGTGAGGAGGATGGTTTGACTGGAAAAAGAATCTCCAAGGATCACAGCTGGAGAATTGTAGAGGTGAGTTGAGTCTTGGGGTCAGAAAGTCTCCAAAACTACCATCAGACGCCACCTACATCACCACAAGTTGTTTTGGAGGGTTGCCGGAAAAAAGCCTCTGCTGTCAATCAACTACAAACTAAAGCGCCTACAGTTTGCCTAATGTAAGTCAGACTTTCAATGGGGCCGAGTTATATGGTCAGATGAGACCAAAATAAGGCTTTTTGGCAACAAACATCAAAGGTGGGTTTGGCGTAGAAAGAAAGATAGCCATACAGAAAAGACCCCCATACCCAATTTGAAGTATGGTGGCGGATCTTTGATGTTGTGGGGCTGTTTTTCTTCCAAAGGCCCTGGACATCTTGTTAGGATACATGGTATCATGGACTCCATCAAATACCAGCAGATATTAAATGAAAACCTAACAGCCCCCTCCAGTAAGCTTAAAATTGGCTGTGGTTGGACCTTCCAGCAGGTCAATGATCTGAAGCACACCTCAAAATCAACACAAAAATGGTTCGCCGACCGCAGAATAAAGGTTTTGCCATGGCCATCAAAGTCCCCCGACCTAAACCCCATAGAAAATCTGTGGGAAGAGCTGAAGCCGAGTCTACAAACGTTGACCTCAGAATCTGAAGGATCTGGAGAGATACTGCACGTAGGAATGGTCTCAGATCCCGTGCCATGTGTTCACCAACCTCATCACGCATTATAGGAGAAGATTCAGAGCTGTTATCTTGGCAAAGGGAGGCTGCACAAAACATTAAATTAAGGGGTGCCAATAATTGTGGCACACATGTTTTGGGGAAAAATATTTATTTAATGTCAACATTTTTTTTTTTCTTTCAATAGTTTTACTTCAATGAAAAGGTAAGATTTTTGTGAATATTTTGAGTGAAAGACCAAGAGGATAAACAGCAAAGACATATTTTTTTATAGCCTCTTTTTTGCTCATATTCACTAGGGGTGCCAATAATTGTGGAGGGCACTGTATATTACAGCAGGTAAAATAGGTATTGAACACGTCACCATTTTTCTCAGTAAATATATTTCCAAAGGTGCTATTGACATGAAATGTTCACCAGATGTTGTAATCCATACATACAAAGAAACCAAAACAAATAAGTTCAGAAATTGAGTTATGTCTAATAATGTGAAATGACACAGGGAAAAAGTATTGAACACGCTTACTGATATTTATTTAATACTTTGTACAAAAGCCTTTGTAGGTAATGACAGCTTCAAGACGCTGCCTGTATGGAGAAACTAGTAATATGCATTGCTCAGGTGTGATTTTGGCCCATTCTTCCAAACAAACCATCTTCAAATCCTGAAAGTTCCCTGGGCCTCTTCTATGAACTCTGATCTTCAGTTCTTTCCATAGATTTTCGATTGGATTCAAGTCAGGTGATTGGCTGAGCCATTTTAACAGCTTTATTTTCTTTCTCTGAAACCAATTGAGAGTGTCCTTGGCTGTTCATTGTCCTGCTGAAATGTCCACCCTCGTTTCATCTTCATCATCCTGGTAGATGGCAGCAGATTTTTATCAAGAATGTCTCGGTACATTTTTCCATTCATCCTTCTTTTAATTGTGTGAAGTTTGCCATTACCGTATGCTGAATAGCAGCCCCATACAGGCCATGGCGGTTGAGTGCATTACTTGTTGTTTTCTTTGAAACAACTGTACCTGCAAATTCCAGGTCTTTCAGAAGCTCTCCACAAGTGGTCCTTGGCTGTTGGACAACTCTTCTGATAATTCTTTTCACTCTTTTCACCAGTTTATGGTGAAATGATGTTCTTTCCACTTCCGGATTATGGCCCCAACAGTGCTCACTGGAATATTCAGAAGTTTAGAAATTAGTCTGTAACCGATGCCATTAGTATGTTTTGCAACAATAAGGTTGCGAAGGTCTTGAGAGAGCTCTTTGCTTTTACCCATCATGAGATTTTTCTTGTGTGACACCTTGGTAATGAGACACCTTTTTATAGGCCATCAGTTAGGATATTAATTTGCACTGACAAGGGGCCGGATTGCTTTCTAATTACTGATAGATTTCAGCTGTTTTCTTGGCTTTCCATGCCTTTTTGCACCTCCCTTTCTTCATGTGTTCAATACTTTTTCCCTTTGTTATTTCACATTAATACAGAACTTAATTTCTGAATGTATTTGTTATGGTGTCTTTGTATGGATAACTTGGGTTGTTACCAACATCTGGTGAAAATTTCATGTCAATAGCACCTTTGGAAATATATTTACTGAGAAAAATGGTGACGTGTTCAATACTTAATTTACCCGCTGTATCTTACCAATGTAATAATGCTATAAATTATTGCTGAATTAATAATCTATTCTGAAGGACATTTGAGTTTTTTTAAAGGTTCTTAGATAGAATAGAATAGAATAGAAAAGCCTTTATTGTCATTGTATTTATACAACGAAATTTTGAGTGCTTCTCCTGTTGGTGTGACGAGGGACAACATATAACACAACAACAACATATAACATAACAATACTACAACTATCCAAAAACAGTAGGAACAGCCCCCCAAAAAATATATATATACATTAAGAGTAGAACAAAGTGCGGTGGCATAGACCAAAGTACTTCAATAAATACATCAATTAATACAGCTTTGTTTATGCACATGTGTAAGGTGACCGAGATGGTATGTGACTTGTAGTCAATAAAGTGCTTAGTGTTTAGTGCATGTCGGTATTTAGAGTTCTGATGGCTGTCGGGAAAAAACTGTTCTTAAGACGCGTGGTCCTTGCTCTAAAGGATCTGTACCGTCTGCCTGAGGGCAGGAGAGTAAACAGGTGGTGGCCTGGGTGAGAGGAGTCTTTTAAGATGTTATTGGCCCTGCTAAGGTAGCGGGAGCGGGCAATGGATTCCAGGGAGGGCAGTGAGCAGCCAGTGATTTTTTGTGCTGTGTTGATGACCCTTTGGAGGGCTCTCTTGTCTGCTGCGGTGCAACCGGAGTACCACGCCGAGATGCAGTAGGTTAGTACACTTTCGATAGTGGTGCGGTAGAAGGCCACCATCAGTTTACACTCCAGGTTGTTTTTCCTGAGTACTCTCAGGAAGTGTAGTCGCTGCTGTGCCTTTTTTACTGTCTCTGAGGTGTTGACAGACCATGAGAGGTCATCTGATAAATTGGCTCCTAGGAATTTGAAGGTGTGGACCTTCTCCACACAGTCCCCGTTGATGTAGAGTGGGGCCGGAACTGCACTTTGCCTTCTGTAGTCCAGAATTAATTATTTCGTTTTTGTGGTGTTCAGTGACAGATTGTTGTCTGAGCACCACACTGTCAGTTTCTGTACTTCATCCCTGTACGCTGATTCGTCATCTTCTGATATGAGCCCGATCACGGTGGTGTCGTCAGCAAATTTAATGATGGTGTTGGTGGGATGGGTTGGAGTACAGTCATGGGTGTACAAGGAGTACAGTAGTGGGCTCAGCACACAGCCTTGTGGAGAGCCAGTGCTTAGAGTGATGGTGGAGGAAAGATGGGGACCGAGTTTTACAGTTTGTGGGCGGTTTGAGAGGAAGTCCTTTATCCAGGTGCAGATGGAGGATGGATGGATATAAGTATAAGTATGGATTACACATAAGTATGTAATTAAAAATAGTTTAGGCCTAAATCCTCTTCCTGACTGCCACACACCTCCCTCCAGCCACTGAACATTTGCACTAAAATTGTTCATTTGTCTATATCTATTTATTTGAAATTGTTGTCCATATCCATATTCATCGTATTTATATCTTATCATGTCTCCTACCTCATTTATAACTTTATAACTTCTACTGCCACCTTCACCTGTACTTCACCTGCACTTTATATATACATCACATCTGCACTAATCACCATTATTGCTGCTCATGTTCTTACTGTTCATACCACTTATATCTTATATCATACTGTATATATCCTATTTATCTATTTTTATATTACCACTATACATATGCACATACTCTGCACTCTTCTGCTTTGCACTTCTGGTTAGATGCTAACTGCATTTCGTTGCCTCAGTACTTGTACTCTGTGCAATGACAATAAAGTTGAATCTAATCATCTAATCTAATCTTATGAACTAGTTAGAGATTTTGCCCACATTCTTGAATACCCACTTTTAGTAAACTTCTAGTTCTGTAGGCAACCATCTGTCTTATCCTGTCTATTTATTTTTTGTGGTATTTTCGAATGTAAAGTATAGTTGTCAGCTGACATGATCCTTATTTTCATCAAGCTCATTCAGACAGCAAGACATGGCGTGGTATTTGAGTGCATTTGGCAAAGGATGTATATTTTTTATCATTATATCCAGTCATTTAATTAACAACACAATATCCTATTCACCCCACGTCACCAGGTGCTGGATATAGGGGACAGCCTTGCAATCCCAGATGAGTTTACAGAAGAGGAAAAAACCACTGGCATCTGGTGGAAACAGCTGGTTGCCGGGGCAATGGCAGGGGCAGTCTCGCGCACAGGGACTGCTCCTCTGGACAGGATGAAGGTCTTCATGCAGGTGTGGTTGTCAAGATTTGAGCTGAATAGCCTATGAAATTACACGCCTCCCTTCCGTGTTCCTGAAGCAACTTGCTAGCCGTTATGTTTGTTTCCCATTTGCAGAGCCAGGACTGTGTACACCAGAGTTGTATTCTTAAGCTGAAAGTACGGCTAGAGGACCTCGAGGAGCAATTTGCTGAATTTGACAAAACGTGAATTAGATTAGAAGCACCTTTTAAGACTGGCACGATCGAGGATAGAGTCTTTAATGGGTCAGGATAGTGTTGATAACTTACACTTTGTTCAAATAAAGGCTTTTGTATGTGATGTGTGGATGCAAATAGTCCTACCTGACAGGTTGTACCTGTAGGCTTGTATGATTTGCATGTGTTTACCCCTTGTGAATGTGTCCCAGGTACATTCTTCAAGATCAAACAAAATCAGCTTGGTAGGCGGCTTTAAACAAATGATTAAAGAGGGAGGAGTGAAATCCCTTTGGAGGGGCAATGGAGTCAACGTCTTAAAAATAGCACCAGAGACGGCTATCAAGTTCACAGCATATGAACAGGTGAGGTTCGGTAAGATAGGGGTAGTAATCCTCCAGACTGACATTCATCACAACAATAACCACTTGACTAGTACCTGTCTTGTTTGACCTAACTGTTTGACAACATTCAAATTGAATATTCCTCTTGATCTTTGCCTATGATGAGCGCAAAACAGATCAAACAGGTTTTGCATCTTGGTATAATGACTACATAATGATTTTTGTAGTTAATAATTTACAGTTAAATCAGTGTAATTCATGTGTGTGTGTATATATATATATATATATATATATATACATCATGGAATGCTAATGTAGTTAGCCCATAGGATGTGGCAACATTGGCTTTACAATCATGGATTAGAATGTCTACATTTTGGTGTGTTAATGGTTTCTCACAGAAAATGTAGTTTTACTGTATAGATACACAAGCGCATGGTCCTGACAATGTCACGTACTTTTCTAGTACACTCATTGCAATGTCTTTGCCTGCAGTATAAAAAGCTCCTGTCGTCGGACAGTGGGAAAGTTCAGACTTCGCAGAGGTTCATGGCCGGCTCCCTGGCTGGAGCGACAGCGCAGACCGCCATCTATCCCATGGAGGTGAGAGGGGCAGTTCACTGCACCGTTATTATGTGTAAAAATCTGAAACAGCCTGACCTAATGAAACGACAATATTTTGAATGCTTGAAAGGAGTAATTTATTTTTGCTTTTTGCATGCCAAGCTAATGAAGACCAGGCTGACTCTGCGAAAGACAGGCCAATACTCAGGAGCGTTTGACTGTGCCAAGAAGATCCTACAAAAAGAGGGCATTAAGGCCTTTTACAAAGGCTACATTCCAAACATTTTAGGAATCATTCCCTATGCAGGGATTGACCTTGCTGTTTATGAGGTACTAAAAGTTGATGGCTGTTATTGGGTCATTATTGTATCAAGTTTACATTAAAGAGCAGCATCTGGTTGCAAAGGAAATACTACAATTTTAAGCTAAAAAGCAAAAAGTCATAAAAGGAATTAAATATGTTCATATCAAACTTCAGTAATCCCATTCCAATGTACAGTTTAGTTACATAATTACTATTATTCAACATTATTATCTGCATTCTATATTTAGCCTAAAACCTTAAGTGCTTCTACATTCAGGAAATGTATATTCTCATTGTGGCAAATTAGATACTGAAATATTAAATAGATATTACCCTGTTAGATATGGTATAGATATTATCCTGTTATATCTGTTTCAGAGCTTGAAGAATGCCTGGTTATCACGATATGCCAAGGACACGGCCAACCCTGGCATCCTGGTATTGCTGGGTTGTGGGACTATCTCAAGCACATGTGGGCAGCTTTCTAGCTATCCACTTGCATTAGTGCGGACACGGATGCAGGCACAAGGTAAGTGACATTGATTTTTCATGGGTGTCATGCAACACTTCTCACATCATTACATCTATAATTTTACATAATTCAACGTCATTAATGTAAAGCAGTTCTATATTTCATAAAGTGGCTAAATAGGTTTCCTCGCTTATGATAATCTGTTTTTTGTATGCCCTTAAGAAGGTGAATAGCCAAAACGTCAGTATTAAGAGAATCAAATTTACATTTCGGAGTAATTACAATGTGCTTTTTCATACTTTCTTCTCATTTGTTTTCCCCTCCAGCATCTCTGGAAGGAGGTGAGCAGACCTCTATGAGGATGCTAGTGAAGAATACTCTGGCCAAAGAGGGTTTTTTTGGTCTCTACCGTGGCATCCTCCCCAATTTCATGAAAGTCATTCCTGCCGTCAGTATTAGTTATGTGGTTTACGAGTACACAAAGACAGGACTAGGAATATCAAAATGAGATAGGAGAGCTGGCCTGATTTCACTGAAACCATTATGAATGCTGTATAGGTCATGAATAGAACCAAAAAAATTATAGGAGAAACAAACATATGCACACTGAGAGGGTTTATTTTTTTTTCAACTACCAAAAGTGGGTCTAATTTACCATAATAGCATTGTGAAAGGCAAACATCTTAACCAGTTTTAATTTGATTTAAGATAGACAATGCCTTTGAAAACGTTTGATTGAATATTGGCATTATATACATTTTCCAAGTTATATAGAACTGATGTTTAGAACTTGTGTCTTGTATATGTTTACATGATGTTAGACGTCAGAGCACTGCTATTACTACCAAAAGCGTGTTTGAATGTCTGCTGTGTGAGGATTTCAGAAGTAGTGAGCTTATCCTGTGTGTTCAGGAAAAGAAAGCATGTTTAAATCTTGTTGTAAATACGTATGACTTGTTACTGAAATATGTTATATGAATAAAACTCACTCCTCTGCCTTATAAAAACATCTTTAATGTCAACATGATTAGTGATGCCGTAAATGTCTCCACATAATACATTACATAATTAACAGAAACCGATCATTTCATACATCTTTGTGACAAACAACTAAGCAGGCTTGAATACTTGTTCATGGTAAGTAAATATTGCATTTGTGAATATGTTGCTAAAGTTTACTATCTGATAATAATTACAGTCTGTAATGCTAGTTATTATTTTTATTTCAAGTCCAAACCAGGACTGGTATTGTGTAGGTACTACTAGGTCTTCTGCCCCTCGGATTTCATGACTTTAAGATCTTGCTCCTCGTTCACCTAGTCATACTCAGGGTGGCAGTGTCTCCCACAGTGGTTGGGAATGTGTTGTCAATAACAACCAAGTTTAATCATCCTAAAACTAGTACACTTTGGATCTGAGCATCCCAGAGTCAACCTGTCTAGACGGAAAGACTTAAGTTTAATATCTGTAGGCCGCATACAATGAAAAACACTTTTACATGTTATTGTGGTCCCCGGGTTCGGCGTGGGCTGTGTGTTGAACACTGAAGGAGACAATTTTTTCTTTAGCAGAAAAAATTGATCCATCAAGGAAGAATCTTACACATTTGGGAGGGGACGTCATGAAACTGAAGCTAGTGGGGGATTAATGTTGGCGTCACACCGGATCGCACTAAGTGGGTATTCTGTAGTATGCCAGGATTGTCATGTCATCCACAACATGTAGTATTTGTTATTTTTTTTATTTATAGCAAAAGGCATAACAAAAACCAAGAGTTGCTGCATAGTCCTGTTCATTGTATTGCATTCAATTTGCACAGCACCTAGAATTTAAAACAATGTTCGAAATCTGAAACAATCAGGATTTCAAATATATTTTCACTGTTCTTTCAGAATTACAGGACAGGCCTGGGGGCATTTGTATATATTACTAGAAAAACTAGGCTATATTTTGCACCTATTTTGCATAACATCAGCTGTGAGAGTAGCTACCTAAACATGTGTAAAAGAGATTGTATTCATATGACAACCTCCCAATATATTCGTACATCTGAATTTAAACGATTGTGTAGAAAATACTCTGATTCTTTCGCAGTCAAAACATTTCGTTCTCATTCATTCATAGTAGGGGTGGGCGATATGCCCAAAATCTTCTATCACAGTATTTGTAATTTTACATCACGGTTATGGTATATATCACGGTTTATTATACGTAGGTTGACCAGATTTGAGTTTGTGAAAAAGAGGACACTTCAGCGGTGGCGAAATGTGTCCACAGACATAGGCTATACAGTATGATAATTTATTAATTGACCCTTAAGAACACTAAGGTGCAGAAACAATACTGCCTCAATAGGCTATTGGCCTAAGCAATAGTGGCCAGTATATGCCTACTTTGTACTGAACGTTTCCATTGAATCTTTAAATAGTAAGATTAAAACAAAGTGCATGTAGTGGCATTTAGTCCAGTGCTTATGTGGCCTTCAGTGGTTCTTTAATGTACTTTCAGAAGGTTTTTTTTTTCTGCATAAAAAGCACTTTACCGTTTACATTTCTCAACCGATTTCACTGAGTCGTTTTTATATTCAAGGGTTTATGATCTAGGTGGAGTACCAAAAAGTTGTCTCCATGTTACTTAGAATCTCGACGGTTATAATCGCCATAGACATACACAGTATACATACATGTATATGTCTATGATAATCGCTGCTAGACGCTCACTGTTCTTGTGCTCCCAAAGCTCCTTCACTATGAAATACTGAACATAAATCCAAATTATCGAAATAGTGCATCTTTAACTACTAATATTTGACCATCATTGAGAAAAATGGAACAGAATCTGCAAATAAATGGCTACACTAGACACTTTTCAGTACATATTTTTCAGTAGATCTTTCAGTAGAATCTTTCCCAACAGTCGAGGATTACTCAACAAGTAGGCACGACAGTTAAAAATTGTATTAGGTATCGTATTATACGGCTCTTCAGAATGTTCAAAAAAGTTCAGTTGATTTGAATGGGCCACCCCAACGTTTGCAGGTCTGTACTTTCTTTATATTCACTGCAGCGAAAAAGTAATGACCATCATTGGCAACGGGTTTTGTGCTTTAATTCACGTCTTTCATATCATATCATTCCGCAAGTAGTCCGGTCATTTAACGTTACTTGAAGACAGCAAGTAATGGGTTGCTACGCAACACCTGAAACTTGAAAGTTCTATTTGCCTGAAGAACAATTTTTTCAAAACGGAAATCACAAAACGGCAACAAAACCGTTAAAGAGGTATTTTGGAGGTTTGTCTTCTATCGTTTTGGCGAGTAACTGTATAATAAGCGGGATGATGTATAGTTTGGAGGTCATTATCTAAAAATAAATCGATTGGATTTCAAAATAAGAGTATACCGCGGTTAAAACGGTATAGCCAAATCTCTCCCGGTAGACACATTTCTACCGTTGCACGGTATATACCGTCATACCGCCCAGCCCTAATTCATAGCCCACGTAAAAGCCCCCTTAATATAGCGAAACTCCAGTCAGATAAGGGAGTGTTTGTAACAAAGCTAGATAGCTAAATACATCGATACGACGACATAAATCAACGGGTTAAATTAATTAAATACTTAAAGTTGTATTATACAGCACTAACAGATAACATTAGCAAAGGTAAAGCTGATGAGAACTAGCTAAAATCCAATCAGAAAATCCTATCAGAAAACTAGCTAAACACAAAAGGTGAAATTACTTCAGTACTTAAAGTTATCTCATACAGCAGTGTATTGAATGTGTAAATACTCACCATGTCGACAATTTGCCTCGGTAGATTCCTTGTAGCTGCATCCGAATTGCTTCACTTTTTGATTTACCCTCCTCAAGTCCCGCTGCAGCATTTCTGCCGTGATTGGTCAATTGTTTCGAATTCGTCACGGCAATTGGCCTAAATGTTTAGAAATTCGCGAACGGTATTGACAGAAGACTAAACATTTGTCTGACTCTGGCCGTTCCTTCAGCAGCTGGGTCGAGCGCCGTCTCCCCTGGAGGCGTGGGTTCGAATCCCACTTCTGACAGAAGTAGTAACGTCTGCTAATGTGCTCATCTCACAGGTTAAATAGTGGTCAGAATAAGATAACAGTTACCTTTGCATTTGTATTTAGGACCAGAAAAACGAGGCTATATTTTGCATCTTTAAAACTGATATGTCCATTTTAAAGGATAAAAGCAGATTTGAAGGGTTGCTTGTCTTGTGAGAGAGTTACTTACTTTAACAGAGTTCAACTCTATCTAGATACCTTAAGTGAAACCCGAGGTATTGTGACATGTAGTTGGAAGCATCACCTATAAAGCCCTAATATCCTTTCACGCTACAAATGCATGCGCCGTTTGTACTGGCAGTTATGTGTGTGCATGCAGCGGTCATGGATGCTAGGGTTAATACGAGGATGATGTGGCACTCACCTCAGACTCTTGACTTGGCTCTCTTTCTTCGAGGTGCAAAACAGAGAGCAAATACTCCTTAACAGTGTACATCCGACTTTATTACTTTGGAGGTAAGTTACTGACAGTAAGTATTGAATAAGTTGGTAAATTGACCATTTACTAGCCTAACCGTCGCTATAATGAGGCACTAAGCTACGTTACTTTGTGCTCTGTCGTATCTCTTCCAATCTGTAAATGTTCGAGGTTGTCTCGAGTTCGAGTTTTAAAGCGTTTTGCATTGGTATTTATTCGTATGTGACTTATTACATTGTTAGTTACGAAGACCTGACAGAAGTCTCTTCCATTGTATTTGCTATCTTAATGGTGCGTTCACGAAAAACTGGGAAGTGGGAAAGTTCCGACCACCGAGTGAGGGACCACACCTGAACACCTATTAGGGCAAAACAAATGTACTTGCTCGGCGCACAAATAAGTCACTTCATGGTGTATTTAGGTTGCAGGCTACTCATTAACGCAGGTGATTGTGATGTTAAACGATATACTTAACAGTTTACTTTTGTGTAACTAACGTAATGTTAGGCTAGCTAGCCTACTTAACTGTCAATACCGTTGTCAGTATGTGAACGCTCTCAACTTTGAAGTGGGACGTTACAAGTGGGAACTTTCTAAATTCCCAGCTGGCTGAATGCATGTATACTATGTCTATGGCTGAATGCACGATGAGACTCTTATACCGGAAGTTACGCTTCCAATGCGCGCAAGGTATCATGGGAGATACGAGAAGAATGAGTATCTACAGTCAGGATGGCCGAGCGGTCTAAGGCGCTGCGTTCAGGTCGCAGTCTCCCCTGGAGGCGTGGGTTCGAATCCCACTTCTGACAGACAATCATTTTCGACTAGTAATACCTGTGCTAGCAAGTACTAAAACCCCAGGGTTGTAGCGTCTGTTGGTTAGACATATCTTAAGGTGTCGGGGAGTGAGGTTTACTCACTGCACAGCACTGCCTGGCTAACGTTACACCCCAAACCTTACTCCCGTCCTGGGTCTATGCCTATGTGATTTTGAAAAAAAGCGTTTTGCACCCTTAGAACGCCTGGCAGTTGGAGAGTGTTGAGCAGTGTGTGCATGTGAGTGTGGGTTTGTTCTATCTGCATCTCTGTCTTGTAGGCCTTCTCGAATGTAGAGAGTTGAGGTGTGTGTGTGTGTCTGTGCTTGCGTGCATGCGTGCATGCCTGCCTGCCTGCGTCTGTGTGTGCGTGCCTGCGTGTGTCTGTGCTTGCGCGCGTGTTATACCTGCATCTCTGTCTTGTAGGCCTTCTCTGTGTAGAGAGTTGAGGGGCGTGTGTGTGAGTGTGCGCGCGTGTTATACCTGAATCTCTGTCTTGTAGGCCTTCTCTGTGTAGAGTCTGAAGCACTTCCCTGGCTGTGTTCTTCCGGCTCTCCCTGCCCTCTGCTGGGCTGATGCTTTACTTATGACCATCACCAGCAAAGACTCCTCCCTGATATGGGGGTTAGACACTTACACACACACACACACACACGCACATAGATACACACAGACACACATTACATTTGTTTCCTTAATCTTATCTAAAGAGGCAAGCAGCAACATCTCCAAATACACGCATGTAAAGTGGGTATGTGTGTTACAATCCACTCTGAGTCTACCATCGCCTTGTGTGACTTTAAAGATGTTGCCTTTGGTGATACATGCATGCACATTGTTTTTAATGCATGAAAATAACATAATTGGATTGGATTGGATTCAATGTATTGTCATTGCACAGAGTACAGGTACAGAGGCAACAAAATGTAAATACAAACAAATTGGAATGCTGGAACATGAAGAGCAGACCATCTTCCTTGTAATAGTAATAACCCTATGAAAAACACAGTGGTGGCATAAGCCACATAGGCTATATTGTGTCAGTGTTTGAAACACAGCTCATGAATTAACCTGATTTCCATTACAAATATGTATTCTTTAAGTGTGTAGTTTAAGTTATTATACAGTTAGACATGTTACATAAAATCAGCTGTGAAAGTAGCTATCTAAACATGTGTAAAGGAGATTGTATTTATATGACAACCTCCCAATATATTCGTTAATATATCTGAATTTAAACGATTGTGTAGAAAATATTCTGATTCACAGTCAAAAATGTTTGTTCTCAATCATTCATAGCCTACGTAAAAGCCCCCTTAATATAGCAAACGTTCTTTGACAAGAACAAGCGATATTCCAGTCAGAAAAGGGAGTGTTTGTAATGCAGCTATATAGCTAAATATATCGATACGACAACATAAAACAACAGGTGACATTACTTCAATACTTAAAGTAACACTATGGAGTTTCTGGAGCCGCCAGGTAGGGGGCTACTTTCTGCTGGACTATTCAGTAACTTATTTGCTGTCTTGCTTTGTCTTGTGTTGCACTTACTTGATGTTTGACTGTGTTAGGAAAGTTGTTAACTCGCTAGTTTGTCATAAACAAAGTAAGCAAATTTCAACAGGTTTTGCTAAGTTTAGCCGCTAGCAAGACATCTCGTTAGCGATGTAAGCAAGCTTGTTAAAACACGCTTGGACATTGATGCTAGTAATAAGTGCTCTTGCGTCGGCTTCTTTGTAATGTTATTGTGATAGCTATGTTGGCTATCTTGCCAACAACTTCCCTAACACAGTCAAACATCAAGCAAGTGCAACACAAGACAAAGCAAGACAGCAAATAAGTTACTGAATAGTCCAGCAGAAAGTAGCCCCCTACCTGGCGGCTCCAGAAACTCCATAGTGTTACTTTAAAGTTATATCGTACAGCTCTAAGAGATAACATTAGCAAACCAAATGCTGATGTGAAGGAGTGAAATTCCAGTCAGATAACAGAGAGCGTTTGTAACGTAGAAAGCTAGTTAAACACAAAAGGTGAAATTACTTCAGTACTTAAAGTTATCTCATACAGCAGTGTATTAAATGTGTATATACTCACCATGTCGACAATTTGCCCGGGTAGATTCCAACGATTACTTGTAGCTTTAGCGTCTTATTTTATGCCCCCTCAGGTCCAGCTATTTCACCTCACCCTCCAAAATTTCTGCTCTGTGATTGGTAAAATGTTGGAGTGCCGGAGAGAATTTGCCACGGTGATTGGCCACTGAATGTTGGAGAAATGTTTGGAGGCTTCACAAATGTTATTGGCTGAAGCCTCCAAGATTCTCCAACATTTGGCCAGCCGTTCCTTCGGGGGCTCAGGTCGCAGTCTCCCCTGGAGGCGTGGGTTCAAATCCCACTTCTGACAGATAACCATTTTGTCTCTTT
Source organism: Clupea harengus (assembly GCF_900700415.2). Taxonomy (NCBI): domain Eukaryota; kingdom Metazoa; phylum Chordata; class Actinopteri; order Clupeiformes; family Clupeidae; genus Clupea; species Clupea harengus. The sequence continues at coordinate 17,655,475 of NC_045173.1, read as the reverse complement.
ACAAGTGTTTGTAACCCCCCCCCATTTTCCTTCTGTGAGGCGCATTGTGTTACCTCCTGGTATGAAATGCGCAGTAAAAATAAAGTTTGATTTGATTTACCAGGCCTGTGGTAACAGTTAAAAAATAACAGTTACCAGGCCTGGGGGCATTTGTATTTAGAACCAGAAAAACTAGGCTATATTTTGCACCTTTAAAACTGATATGTCCATTTTAAAGGATAAAAGCAGATTTGAAGGGTTGCTTGTCTTGTGAGAGAGTTACTTATTTTAACAGAGTTCAACTCTATCTAGATACATTAAGTGAACACGAGGTATTGTGACATATAGTTGGAAGCATCACCTATAAAGCCCTAATATCCTTCCACGCTACAAATACATGCGCCGTTTGTACTGGCAGTTGTGTGTGCGCATGCAGGGGTCATGGATGCTAGGGTTAATACGAGGATGATGTGGCACGCACCTCAGACCCTGACTTGGCTCTCTTTCTCCGAAGTGCAAAACAGAGAGCAAATGTTCCTTAACGGTCTACATCCGCCTTTATTACTTTGGAGGTAAGTTACTGACAGTAAGTATTGAATAAGTTGGTTAATTGACCATTTACTAGCCTAACCGTCGCTATAATGAGGCACTAAGCTGCGTTACTTGGTGCTCTGTCGTATCTCTTCCAATCTGTAAATGTTTGAGGTTGTGTTGAGTTCGAGTTTTAAAGCGTTGTGCATTGTAATTTATTCGTGTGTGTGACTTATTACATTGTTAGTTACGAAGAGCTGACAGGAGTCTCTTCCATTGTATTTGCTATTGTAATGGTGCGTTCACGAAAAACTGGGAAGTGGGAAAGTTCCGACCTCAGAGTGGGAGACTACACTTGAACGCCTGCTCAACGTGGGACATCCCCCAGGGAAAGTGGGTTTTTAAGAGCTCCGAGAAGTAGCCTAGGTTTGACGTCACTCGACATGGCAACGTCTGTAGTGAACGATAAAACGTGTACTTGCTCTGCGCACAAATAAGTCACTTCATGGTGTATTTACGTTGCAGGCTACTCATTAACGCAGGTGATTGTGATGTTAAACGATATACTTAGCAGTTTACTTTTGTGTAACTAACGTAATGTTAGGCTAGCTAGTCTACTTAACTGTCAATACTGTTGTATGTTTGTTGTCAGTATGTGAGCACTCTCAACTTTGAAGTGGGACGTTACAAATGGGAACTTTCTAAATTCCCAGCCGGCTGAATGCACGATGAGAATCATATAACGGAAGTTACTCTTCCAATGCGCGCAAGGTATCATGGGATATACGAGAAGAATGAGTATCTACAGTCAGGATGGCCGAGCGGTCTAAGGCGCTGCGTTCAGGTCGCAGTCTCCCCTGGAGGCGTGGGTTCGAATCCCACTTCTGACAGACAATTCTTTTCGACTAGTAATACCTGTGCTAGCAAGATTACTAAAACCCCAGGGTTGTAGCGTCTGTCCCTAACCCATATCTTGAGGTGTCTGGGAGTGCACAGCACTGGCTGGCTAACGTTACCCCCCATAACCTCACTCCCGTCCTGGGACTTACGATTTTGAGTCTATAAAAAAATAAAGCGTTTTGCACCCTTAGAATTTTAGGACAGTTTAACGTTACGTTGTATTGCGATCAATGTAGCCAATCGGTAGTCTACATATTCATTGTTATACTCTAAATTAATTTAATGGAACACATTTGCAACTTCGGAGCTAGGTATTTCAATGAAAAATTTTCATCTTACATATTTGCTGAAATGTTACGCGTTTCAGTAGACATTCTGGCACTTGCTGCAGTGCGGATTGAGGGAGCAGAAGAGGTCAGCTCTATTTTCAATGGACATAAACGGTTTTGGATGGAAACCCGTATTTGATACTTTCACTCCTTTCCCCAATAACCTAGACCACGTACTGTGTGGTGATGTGAAAGGACGATCTTATGCTACTGCAGCACCATATTAGGTTTGTCTCAGGTAATTGTGGTATTCGACGTTAATTAGATTGACATTGTATCCTTTACTTGGCTTTTTTACTTATAATTATTCTGGGAACCATCTGTAGGCTATGTAGTGCAGTTGATGTACCCATCATGTGTGCATGCAGCGGCCATGCATGCAGCGGTCATGGATGCTAGGGTTAGTACGAGGATGATGTGGCACGCACCTCATGCTCTGACTTGGCTCTCTTTGTCCGAAGTGCAAAACAGAGATAAAATACTCCTTAACAGTGTACATTCGACTTTACTTCTTTGGAGGTAAGTTATTGACAGTAAGCATTGAATAAGTTGGTGAATTGTCCATTTACTAGACGTCGCTATGATCAGGTACTAAGCTACGTTACTTGGTGCTCTGCCGTATGTCTTCCAATCTTTAAATGTTCGAGGTTGTGTTGCAACGCATTCGTTTTAAAACGTTGTGCATTGTTATTTATTTGTATGTGACTTATTAAATAGTTAGCTACGAAGACTTGGCAGAAGTCTATTCCACTGTATTTGCTAGCTTAATGGTATGTTCACGAGCAACTTGGAGTTGGGAAAGCTCCGACCACCGAATGGGAGACTACACCTGAACGCCTGCTAAACGCGGAACATCCCCCTGGGAAAGTGGAGTTATAAGAACTCCAAGAACTAACTTAGGTCTGACTTCTTTCGACATGGCAACGTTTGTAGTGAAAGATTAAAAAAAAATGGACTTGCTCTGCGCAGGTTGTGACGTTAAAAGACATACCTAGCAGATTACTTATGTGTAACTAACGTAATGTTGACCTTCTGGCTGGTTAGCCTACTTAACTATCATTAGCGTTGTTTGTTTGTTGTCATTATGTGAACGCTCTCAACTTTGAAGTGACACGTTAGAAAAGGGAACTTTCTAAATTCCCATCTGCCTGAATGCACGATAAGGTTCTTATATCGGAAGTTAGTCTTACTATGCGCGCAAGGTATCATGGGAGATACGAGAAGAATGAGTATCAGTCAGGATGGCCGAGCGGTCTAAGGCGCTGCGTTCAGGTCGCAGTCTCCCCTGGAGGCGTGGGTTCGAATCCCACTTCTGACAGATAACCCTTTTCGACTAGTGACGTCTGTTAATGTGCTCATCTCATAGGTTAAATATTGGTCCGTAGTGGTAAAAATAAAACAACAGTTCCCAATCACCCCCTAAATCAGTCTCATACTCTGATTTATAATTAACATTATAACTAAAATGACCGTATGAATAGCTAGTCAAGGTTGAAGGTCTTTGGAATTCGGAATTGTAGAGGTTGGCAGCATTCTCTCTCGTGCAACATTAAATAGACCAGCACATACTATCAAAAGAGTTTATTTACAAAAGTAAAACACACAATGTGTAATTTAACTTGATGTACCTGCACTTCAACTAGTGCTTAACCTGCAGTTACATTCCTGCACTTCTTTTTTTCTTTTCTACTGTATTTTTGTCTTTCTATTTCTTATGTAAAATAGAATTTATTGTTACACTAGGTCTCTATTGCTCGTAGCTTGACTGTTCTCTCCCTTGTACGTCGCTTTGGACAAAAGCGTCTGCTAAAGGACTAAATGTACCGTAAATCCTCAAATAAAGACCGGGATTCAATTTGAGGCCGGGCTTCAGATAGTAGCCGGGGGCGTGGTCGATACGGACAAATAAAGGCCGGGCCCCGAATACAAGCCGGGGGTTAAAAAAAAAACGGTACCGGTAGCCTATTTTACTGTAGCCTACCACGGCAGTCCATCATCACAAAGCAGACATCACAATTTAATTGAATGCATTTCATAAATACATGTTCTCCTCATGTTTAATGTTGTTGGCTAATTTCATGGCTGTTTGCAATAAAAAAGAAATGTTTCAGCCTACAAGGTGAATTTGTTATTATACAGTTACTTGCCTAAACGATAGAAGACATTCCTCCAAAATACCTCTTTTTAATGATTTTGTTGCCGTTTTGTGATTTCCTCTAGGAATTTTTTTTCTTCAGGCTAATAGAACTTTAACGTTCCAGGTGTTGCGTAGCAACCCATTACTTGCTGACTTCAAGTTACAATGACTTTCCGCGACGTTAAATGACCGGACTTCTTGCGGAATGATATAAAGATGTGAATTAGAAGCACAAAACCCGTTGCCAATGACAGCGGTCATTAACTTTTCGTAGTGGTGAATATCAAGAAATTACAGACCTGCTAACGTTGGGGTGCCCCATTCAAATCAACTGAAGTTTTTGGAACATTCTGAAGAGCCGTATAATATGTAAGAAATAAAGGCCTGCCCTTAATACAAGCCTGCCCCAAATACAGGCCGGTGCACTGTGCAGCCTAAGTAAACAAAAGCCCCAGCCACTATTTGGGATTTACGGTAAATGTAAATGTACCTGACTACTGAACTAAAGTGTGTGTGTGTGTGAGAGAGAATGTGTGTGTGTATTTGAGTGTGCAAGCGTGCGACTCAAGTGTGCCTGTGTCGAATGCGCGCCAGGTAGAATGCGTTTCTTTGTTCTGCCCTCCTATGTTCCACTTGCTTGTATATGCATGGTCATGAACACATGGGTGAGGTCAGAAACAAAGGAGTGTCCTAAGCGGGAGTTTCGGGTGTCCTCTCTGTGTGTGTATGTAACCCGTGTTGTGAAGATGAGGGTGTGCGAGCATAGATAATAAAACTTATAGCTGTCACTCTTTCAATGCGTGCAAGGCATCATGGGATATACGAGAAGAATGAGTATCTACAGTCAGGATGGCCGAGCGGTCTAAGGCGCTGCGTTCAGGTCGCAGTCTCCCCTGGAGGCGTGGGTTCGAATCCCACTTCTGACAGATAACCCTTTTCGACTAGTAATACCTATGCTATTAAGGATACTGAAACCCCTGGGTGGTAGCGTCTGTCGTTAACACATATCTTAAGGTGTCAAGAAGTGAGGTTTACTCACTGCACAGCTGATGTTACCCTCTAAACCTCACTCCCATCCTGGGTCTATGCCTATTTGATTTTGAGTCTGTAAAAAAATTAAGGCTTTTGCACCCTTAGATGTCATGACAGTCCAACGTTACTTTTTACTGAAATCGATGTAGCCAATCTCCCGCATGTCCAAACATGCGTAACACATGATGACACTGACCTGAAGACATATATGTTATTCACTGCAGTTGATGTACCCAGGATCCCAGCAGAACCGAACAGGTGAAAGCCTGTTTAGCTGAGTTCAGGTCGCAGTCTCCCCTGGAGGCGTGGGTTTGAATCCCACTTCTGACAGATAACCCTTTTCGACTAGTAACGTCTGTTAATGTGCTCATCTCACAGGTTTAATATTGGTCTGTAGTGGTCAGAATAAAAGAACAGTTCCCAATCACTCCCTCAATCACTCTCAGAATCAGAATCAGGTTTTATTGGCCAAGTAAGTTTGCACAAACAAGGAATTTGACTTGGTTAAGTGACTCTCAGTGTGCTTACACAAAATATACAACACAATACAATACAATACAAACAAACAAACAGTGCAACAGTGCAATGGACTAAGGAGTTTAAGAAAGTATGTACAAGGCGGAATGGCTATATACAGTAGCTGTGAAATGTTGCACAACAGTAGTGCAAAGAAGAAGTGGAGAGTGCGAGAAGTGCAGGGATAAATATATAAATATAAATATATATGCTACAGTGGGTTAGTTGTTCAGTAGTGTGACGGCGAGGGGGAAGAAACTGTTTTTGTGTCTGGAGGTTTTGGCGAACAGTGATCTGTAGCGTCTACCAGAGGGGAGGAGTTTGAATAATTTGTGTCCGGGGTGTGAGGGGTCTGCAGTGATTTTTCCTGCCCGTTTCCTGACTCTGGAGGTGTACAGGTCTTGGATGGTGGGCAGGTTGGCACCGATGATCTTTTCTGCAGACCTGACTGTCCGTTGGAGTCTGTTCTTGTCCAGTTTGGTGGCCGATCCAAACCAGACAGTGATTGAAGTGCACAGAACAGACTCTATGACTGCGGTGTAGAACATGATCAGCAGATCCTGAGGCAGGTTGTACTTCCTAAGCTGGCGCAGGAAGTACATCCTCTGCTGGGCCTTCTTGATGATGGTGTTGATGTTGGGTTCCCACTTCAGATTCCGGGAGATTGTGGATCCCAGAAACCTGAAGGATTCCACAGCCAACACAGTACTGTTGTGTATGATGAGGGGGGGCAGTGCTGGGGGGCTCCTCCTGAAGTCCACTGTCATCTCCACGGTTTTAAGCGTGTTCAGCTCTAGGTTGTTGCGACCGCACCACAGGACCAGCTGTTCAACTTCCCGCCTATGGGCCGCCTGTGTTTCTTTGTTCTGCCCTCCTATGTTCCACTTGCGTGTATATGCATGGTCATGAACACATGGGTGAGGTCAGAAACAAAGGAGTGTGTAAAGCGGAAGCTTCGAGTGTCCTCTCTGTGTGTGTATGTAACCTGTGTTGTGAAGACGAGGGTGTGCGAGCATAGATAATAAAACGTATAGCTGTCACTCTTTCAATGTGTGCAAGGCATCATGGGATATACGAGAAGAATGAGTATCTACAGTCAGGATGGCCGAGCGGTCTAAGGCGCTGCGTTCAGGTCGCAGTCTCCCCTGGAGGCGTGGGTTCGAATCCCACTTCGGACAGATAACCCTTTTCGACTAGTAATACCTGTGCTATTAAGGATACTAAAACCCCTGGGTGGTAGCGTCTGTCGTTAACACATATCTTAAGGTGTCAGGGAGTGAGGTTTACTCACTGCACAGCTGACGTTACCCTCCAAACCTCACTCCCATCCTGGGTCTATGCCTATTTGATTTTGAGTCTCTAAAATAATGAAGGCTTTTGCACCCTTAGATGTCATGACAGTCCAACGTTACTTTTTACTGAAATCGATGTAGCCAATCTCCCGCATGTCCAAACAAAGGTAACACATGAAAGTCTTCATATAGGTTATTTACTGCAGTTGATGTATTCAGGATCCCAGCAGAACCGAACAGGTGAAAGCCTGTTTAGCTGCGTTCAGGTCGCAGTCTCCCCTGGAGGCGTGGGTTTTGAATCCCACTTCTGACCGATAACCCTTTTCAACTAGTAACGTCTCTTAATGTGCTCATCTCACAGGTTTAATATTTGTCCGTAGTGGTCAGAATAAAAGAACAGTTCCCAATCACCCCCTCAAACACTCTCATACTCTGATTTATAATTAACACTCAAATTACCGTATCAATAGCTAGTCAAGGTTGAAGGTCTTTGGAATTTGGAATTGTAGAAATTGGCTGCATTCTCAGTAGTCAGGTACATCTAGTTAAATTGCACATTGTGTGTTTTACTTTTGATAATTTGTAAATAAATGCTTTTGATAGTAGGTGCTGATGTATTTAATGTTGCACAAGAGAGAATGATGCCAACTTCTACAATTCCGAATTCAAAACACCTTCAACCTTGAGGTGAGGTTTGGAGGGTAACGTCAGCTGTGCAGTGAGTAAACCTCACTCCTTGACACCTTAAGATATGTGTCCGCGACAGACACTACAGGGGTGCAAACTCGTCACCTTTCGGCGAAATTCGCCGTTTTTGATCCAAAATAGGTAATTTGTGTGATTCGTGTAGATCTGCAATAAAAATATTTTTAGGGGGGGGGGGGGGTCCTCCAAGTAATCTGCGAACGCAAGCTGTCATGAATATTTTTTTTCAAGCTTGTTCGTTTGGCCAACCCATGTTATGCCGTAATAGAAAGGTGTATTACAAGACATGTCTTTCGGGTGAAAGCGTTGGTTTCGAGCGGCCTTTTTAAGATGGCATTTACGGTAACGTGTGACGTTTGTACGCTGCAATAACGTTATGCAATCTAACGTAGGCTAACGTGCTAAAGTCAGACAGTTGGCTGACAGACGCCTCGCAAATCACATCAACCATTTTTGCTGGTTACAATAACGGTGTTATCGGATAGTACATTGTCTTTTTCTCTGTAACTTTTGAAAAATCTAAGCGTGAAAACGTCGAAAAATGTACATTCACATAAAAGACATGGCCGTCAGCCGAGTTTGGTCCGGAGTTTAACCTTTTAGCTCTGGCATTGGTCTCCTATTATGTATTTATCACTTCACTGGATTGGAAGTCCATTTTCCAGGCTCTCGCACGCCCCCTTCATTGAGGCAGAGGTTAGGTTTGCCTCCCCTATGTGTTTTTTCACTGTGGTTTTATGACAGATCAGTAAGACTAAATAGCTTCTTCACATACATGAAATACATTACATTACCTACTCTATGGATACAAACGACATATAATAAAAGTGTCTACAAATATTTCAGTGATGACAAACAATGAGAAAGCTTAAGGCATGCGCTCAACCCAGTGTGTGAGGGATTGCACAATCTGAGATGCGGCGCAGCTCGTTGCTGCCTCACCTTGCGAGTCGCCTCTCTGTTTGAACAGGACATGGTCAAATTCAGCGATTTTGATTATAAAAATGATCGGAATCATACAACATTTTTATTTAAAGCACAGATCAGTAGATACATATTAATATTTATTTTATTTTATCATTATTTATTTTTTACTTTTCATGATGACTTTTACTTTTCATGAGGCTCTGCCTCCCCTGACCACACGTCCTTATGGGTATGTAATCTGAAGCACTGACCCGCTTTCTACTGCCGGGCGCTTCACTGCAACTGAACAAACTTACCACTCTCCTACTTTAGAATTTTAGGAGGAGGATGCCATTACTGTGGCTCAACTAGAGGCAGGAGTCAGGTGCAAATAGGCCTTGTCCTGACAAGCTAGACGCTACAGATCACTGTTCGCCAAAACCTCCAGACACAAAAACAGTTTCTTCCCCCTCGCCGTCTCACTACTGAACAACTAACCCACTGTAGCATATATATTTATATTTATATATTTATCCCTGCACTTCTCGCACTCTCCACTTCTTCTTTGCACTACTGTTGTGCAACATTTCACAGCTACTGTATATAGCCATTCCGCCTTGTACATACTTTCTTAAACTCCTTAGTCCATTGCACTGTTTGTATTGTATTGTATTGTGTTGTATATTTTGTGTAAGCACACTGAGAGTCACTTTACCAAGTCAAATTCCTTGTTTGTGCAAACTTACTTGGCCAATAAAACCTGATTCTGATTCTGATTCTGATGATTCTGATAAAGGGAAAAGAATATGTGTTCCCACCGTCACAGTTTTTCAAGAACACGGAGAAGCTAGGCCATGCCTGATGCAGCCTCTGTTGATTTTCTGTTCCAATAGTTGGCCCTTTTTTTGCTTAATACCTGATGGAGATCTGTGACGTAATGTGCTTTGGTGAAGTGGACTGGAGTGGGTGGTCGGGAGGGTATTGGGCTGGGTGGTTGGGTTGGCCTGTGCCCGTGCAACATTCAACACAGGAATGTTTATGATTAAACTGTTACCAGAGCACAACATTGTTTACAACAGCACAACGTTCTTCATAGATCTAGCCTCATAATTTTGTTGTCAAGTGCACCAGATTGATGCATTGAACTTTAAAATGTGCAAAATGTTCTTATATATAAAATATATTCCCCGGGGAGCATGCCTCGGACCCTCCTAGGGGGTTCGCATCGTTGTCACCTTTTTCATCCCTGATGAGTTTGCACCCCTGCACTACCACCCAGGGTTTTTCCTGGGTCAAAATGGGTCTTCGGTGCTCCAAAAAAAAATGTGTGCGCTGCGCGCGCAGTCTGTGTTACCATGTCACCTGGTAGCTTACATTTTACCATTTCATGAATAATGAGGATATGCTTCAGGAAATCATTTTGCTTCCACTTTAGATTCAAATAGATTGACAATAGTCCAAGCCCCATGGTGCTATCATGTATGGTTCAAAGATTATTAAGGTTTACCTCTTTACATATATATGCAAACTACTGAAATGTATATCAATAGAATCTAGAACTAACCAGTGGTCAGAAATGGAACACACAAATTATGAAAATCAAGTTTATCTATTATTACTATTCATTTTTATTATACAAACCTACATACCATTATTTTTGTTTTTATTATTAAAACGGTCCACAAATATGTTTAATAGTGTGTTTAACTTCTATTGGCCCACCGATGGAGGCTCCGTTGGAAATCAAACTTTTGTCAGCATTTTGAGTGGACATTTCATTTGCATTTGTACAGGTGTATTCGTGCACGTCGGGCTGGCCCTCGCAGCGGAACGACAGTTTACAACCGCACCGGTTTATCAATGATAATATTAATTCGAGATGCAACACAAATATATCCGCTCTCCTCCGAACGAGCTGAGCTTTCATTGATAAACCAATGCGGTTGTCTGCCTCTCCCGAGGACCCGCGGTCTACTGGTACTCGTTCAAACGGGTAAACAAATCAAATAATAGCCTACACCTGTGTAGGTCCTCAACATAGCAGATATTGTAATACATTGAAAGCCATGAATAGTGAAAATGGAATGGTATGCTCAAAATCACCGCCGACTGATGAAGTCAGGATCCATACGCAAGTTGAGTGATTGGCAGTTGGCCGCTCTGTCCATTCGCGCACCTCACAGTTGCGTATTGTTCAGACAAGAAGACACGCTTATCAACTCGATTACTATTGATCAAAACAGAACGAGGTTTCGGCTGTAGCCTATACTTGAAACATACTATTGAGACCATATTCGAACATGCATTGCACGCGTGATGAAGGCGCATCCCACCACCTGAGCGAAATAATTCATATCTATAAATAACAGGTCACCTTTATTTTTTTAACCAGATTTGTAAACAGGTCGCGATCAATATTTTGCAGTACAATAGGCTACCTTGGTTAAAAATCAAATTACGGTAGATGCATGCTAGCATTGCGCTAAATAATTAGACAGCTAACATTAATTAGTGGTGTTAACATAAAGTCAGTTATTGTATATGGCATTAATATTATTCTAAAACACCTTCACTAGTGGTTTTAACCAGATTTGTAAGCAGGTTGTAAACAACATTTTTGAAGTGCCTTGGTTTAAAACAGCTAAAAGCTAGCTACATTAAGTTGCTTGCTCAAATCTCAAATTCAAACCAAGTATTCTCTAAACTGGCAAGCTTGGAGCAGCCTCTTTTCAATGATTGGCTTAGGGGGTGGGAGGTGGGACAAGCTGCTGCCTTGAAGTCGACGGTGAGGGCTCAAAACACCATTAAGCTGAATTGCGCCATGAATGACAGCTTTTTTTTATTTATTTTTTATCGCAGACTTTTTTTGGTGCCTTAGGCGCTCGGGATTTGTTGTAGGCGCTCGGGAAAACGGCTTAGGCGCGCGCCCAAATGTTCTCTATGCAGGAAAAACCCTCCCACCCAGGGGTTTTAGTATCATTGCTAGCACAGGTATTGCGAGTCGAAAAAGTTTATCTGTCAGAAGTGGGATTCGAACCCACGCCTCCAGGGGAGACTGCGACCTGAACGCAGCGCCTTAGACCGCTCGGCCATCCTGACTGAAGATACTCATTCTTCTCACATATCCCATCATGCCTTGCGTGCATTGAAAGAGTGACTTTTATAAATTTTATTATCTATGCTCGCACACCTGCTTGTCTAAACAACACGGGTTACACACACACACAGAGAGGACACCCATGGGTGAGGTCAGAAACAAAGGAGTGTTTAAAGCGGGTGCTTCGAGTGTCCTCTCTGTGTGTAGCCCGTGTTGTATAGACAAGCGGGTGTGCGAGCATAAATAATAAAATGTATAGCAGTCACTCTTTCAATGCGTGCAAGGCATCATGGGATATACGAGAAGAATGAGCATTTACAGTCAGGATGGCCGAGCGGTCTAAGGCGCTGCGTTCAGGTCGCAGTCTCCCCTGGAGGCGTGGGTTCGAATCCCACTTCTGACAGATGACCCTTTTCGACTAGTAATACCTGTGCTATTAAGGATACTAAAACCCCTGGGTGGTAGCGTCTGTCGTTGGGCCTCATTTATAAAACGTACTTATGCACAGATTTGATCTTAGAGTGTTCGTGCGATCAAATCCACGTCTAAGTACAGATTTATAAAAACCGTCTTAGACGTAGAAAATGACGTATCTCTACGTCTGGTTCTAGTTCGTGTAAGTACATTTCCTTGTGGCAATACTGGAGTACTGCAGGAATTCGGAACTCTCCGAGCACCGACACGCAGTTTCATCATCATCATCATCACCACGACCGTCACCATTAGGGCTAATGGTAAAAGGCCAAATTAATGTTTCGCTCATTAAAATCAATTAAACAATTTGAATAATTCATACATGAATGAAATTCACGTCTAATAGGTATTCATTTTAATTCCACACGTGTAAAACATTTTGCTCAATTTATAGCCTATAAAAAGCCTGATAGTGACAGTTTTCAGTAGGAGATATGGCTGCATTGGTGTTAGAGGATATTATCCCTCTATGTCCGAAATGTATTACATGTCCATAAAGTGCCCAGGAACAGCGAAATGTGAAAGAGGATTTTCTGCGTAAAACAGGGTTCCCAATGGCTTCTCACCCCGATTGCGCACACTCAGACAGCCTAGGAAGCCCACTTCAATACAGCACATGCCGGTGCGCGGTCGGTAGTGGAGCGCAGCATAGGCATGCTGAAGGGAAGGTGGCGATGTTTGGATGCATCGGGAGGGAGACTGCTATATGACCCCGAAAAGGTTTGCCAGATCACCCTAGCCTGTTGTGTGCTACGCAACATCTGTCTAAGCCATGGCATAGAGCTAGGAGAAGACGAAATGCGCAACGACCAAGATGACCACCCTGCCATCCCAGCTGGCTGGAACACGCACATCACTTCGCTGAGAAGACGGGAGCTGATTCACCAACTATACCAACAGTAAAGGAATAAATGCACACATGTTCATTTTCTTCAGAATGTTTTATTTAGGCACGTTTGTTCAAAGAACCCTCAATAGCGGACAGAGTTCGGCAACAACCTCACTAACAGACTCATTCAAGTCCCTTTGTGAATGAGAAGAGGAAGCTGGTGATGGCCGACGAGGTCCCGATGCTGGTGCAGCAGGTGCTGCTGCCGCAGATGCGGCTTCTGGTGCTGCTCGTGCCGCAGGTGCAGCCGCTAGTGCTTCGGAGACGTGTCTTCTACCATGCCACATACTTTGCTTTTGCCATTACGCCACCCGACAGGCTTTCGACCAATGTTTTGGCCCGCATCTGCTCTTCCATCAGCACAACGTCGATTTCAGCCTCACTATAATTCTTCTTTTTACATGTTTCTTTCTTGCTTGCCATTGTCAAAGAGAGATTGTGCATTGAGGATGCGCTCCGTTTGTGCATTGATAATATGCTAATTCGATTAAGTAGGGGCGTTTTGAGGGTGGAGATTCAGCTGCGCACAATTCCACGATCATTTGTAATTTATAAACGCAGGAATGTCCCAACATGCGTAACACATGAAAGTCTTCATATAGGTTATTTACTGCAGGTGATGTATTCAGGATCCCAGCAGAACCGAACAGGTGAAAGCCTGTTTAGTTGCGTTCAGGTCGCAGTCTCCCCTGGAGGCGTGGGTTTGAATCCCACTTCTGACCGATAACCCTTTTCGACTAGTAACGTCTGTTAATGTGCTCATCTCACAGGTTTAATGTTTGTCCGTAGTGGTCAGAATAAAAGAACAGTTCCCAATCACTCCCTCAAACAGTCTCATACTCTGATTTATAATTAACATAATAACTCAAATTACCGTATCAATAGCTAGTCAAGGTTGAAGGTCTTTGGAATTTGGAATTGTAGAAGTTGGCGGCATTCTCAGTAGTCAGGTACATCTAGTTAAATTGCACATTGTGTGTTTTACTTTTGATAATTTGTAAATAAATGCTTTTGATAGTAGGTGCTGATGTAGTTAATGTTGCACAAGAGAGAATGCTGCCAACTTCTACAATTCCGAATTCAAAACACCTTCAACCTTAAGGTGAGGTTTGGAGGGTAACGTCAGCTGTGCAGTGAGTAAACATCACTCCCTCACACCTTAAGATATGTGTCCGCCACAGACACTACTACCACCCAGGGGTTTTAGTATCATTGCTAGTAGGTATTACGAATCGAAAAAGGTTACCTGTCAGAAGTGGGATTCGAACCCACGCCTCCAGGGGAGACTGCGACCTGAACGCAGCGCCTTAGACCGCTCGGCCATCCTGACTGAAGATACTCATTCTTCTCTCATATCCCATGATGCCTTGCGTGCATTGAAAGAGTGACTTTTATACATTTTATTATCTATGCTCGCACACCCGCTTGTCTAAACAACACGGGTTACACACACACACAGAGAGGACACCCATGGGTGAGGTCAGAAACAAAGGAGTGTTTAAAGCGGGTGCTTCGAGTGTCCTCTCTGTGTGTAGCCCGTGTTGTATAGACAAGCGGGTGTGCGAGCATAAATAATAAAATGTATAGCAGTCACTCTTTCAATGCTTGCCAGGCATCATGGGATATACGAGAAGAATGAGCATTTACAGTCAGGATGGCCGAGCGGTCTAAGGCGCTGCGTTCAGGTCGCAGTCTCCCCTGGAGGCGTGGGTTCGAATCCCACTTCTGACAGATGACCCTTTTCGACTAGTAATACCTATGTTATTAGGGATAATAAATCCCCTGGGTGGTAGTGTCTGTCGTTAACACATATCTTAAGGTGTCGGGGAGTGAGGTTTACTCACTGCACAGCTGACGTTACCCTCCAAACCTCACTCCCATCCTGGGTCTATGCCTATTTGATTTTGAGTCTGTAAAAAAATGAAGGCTTTTGCACCCTTAGATGTCCAACATTACCTTTTACTGAAATCGATGTAGCCAATCTCCCTCATGTCCAAACATCCGTAACACATGATAGTCTACATATTTAAAGGTTATTTAGTGCAGTTGATGTACCCGTTCTTTAACTGTATCCAGCACCATCTGCGATGCGCTTTAGATCTCCTCCACTGTGTCAAAACGAGGAAGGAAGAAGAGGAAGAAGTCACAGGGAGCCCAATCCAGCAAGTTGGGGTGGTAGGGAACGACAACCATGTTGCGCATTGTGATGACGAAGCACCCAAATGTGCCACAGTTCATGGTCAGTTCAGTTGATCGCACCTGTTATGTTTATGTTGATGAATTGGAATTTTTCTGCATTCCGTTGCGGCTTGTGTTGCGCAACATTTCTTCTTCTGTCTTAGTCTAATTAGACTACAACATGTGAAAAGCAGTAACAAGATCATTATTGCACATTTACATCATGGCTGCCATTTGTTTACTGCTCACAGAGCATTCAATTAAAAGGCGGACAAATTACACTACACTTACAGACACCTTCCTCTTCCCAGAGGCTGGAGTCTTTCACAGGGCTTAACCGGGTTTTAAAAGCCTGCCATGATATGTGTTTACTTTGAGGATATCCAAGATCGATTAATTGCATTAACTCATATCACAGATTTGCTCCTGCTTCCTTGCTAATTAATATGTAGGCGTAATGAGCCACTCTTCCCAAAAAGGGGACCAGATAGATAAATCACACTCGGGCAATGATTGTTTGTGATGGGCACATTCAAATTACTCTCATGAAGTCTAATGCACTGCGTTCAGATCGCAGTCTGCTCTGAAGGCATTGGTTCGAATCCCACTTGTGACAGACAATATTTTTTTGGTGTTTTAATGTGGCCATTCAATTCTACCATTGTCACTCCTACCCGTAGTGTCCCACATGACCAGCAGAGGGTGAAAAGGCAAACAAGTAGTAAATAGACTCTCATGTCAAAAGAGGCATTTTAGCATTTATACATTACAGCATCTACATAAACAAACTATTGTATGTCTTTAGTGTGCCTAAAAATGTGGGGCCAGGAGATGGAACAAATGTGAATGTAAACCCTTCCAGTTCTGACAAATATTGCAACAGTTGGCACTTTCTCAGTTGACTGCCATAAATGGTACCCATTACAACCAACTGGATGGGTCCCTGCCAGCTCACTTCCGTCTTCAGGTAGGCTATGTGTGATTAGGGTATGGCAGAAAATGGATGCTATTACAACAACCAGGTGAATGCTATATATTGATGGGGGTGAGAAGTTCCACAACGATATAGTAAAAATCATTTAAGTATCTAGAAAAGGGTTATATGTGTAACCATTCATGGCATTCAATTTACAAAATGTTTCAAATGCATTCAGATGTGTCACTTTATTCAAAGAAATTGTTGATGCACAAACTGTAGTAATGTCAGAATAATTTCAGTTCCTACAGAAACATGAAAGGCTTCTCAAGGTCAGACACAGCCAAATTAGCAGTTAAATGACATATTCTGCATGTCTTAGCACTGCATTTAAAATGTATTAAATCTACAACTTTCCCCATATGAAACGGAAATATATTCAGCATGAACTCCATTTGTCAAACTAGCCAGCTTTTTAAGGTAAATTATGCAGAAATATTACAAACACCTTGAACCGAAGTCATTTAAAGTACGAACAGTTTGTATCATTCAGCAACTTTTGAAATATTGGTCTATTAAAACTGACCAAGGTATTATTTGCAAATGTATGAAACATTTACTAAGTGAAGTAAACAAATCACCTCTACACCTCAAAAAGTATGTACTTAAATCTTTCATATAAGGCCCAAGACAACTTTTACATACAGCACACATTCTTTAAGGTAAGACAAAAATGTACAAGGACATATGTCTGAGACATAAAATGCTGCACCGACTTTTGCCCTTAACAGTGTGTTGAACTCAGACAAGACAACAATATTTCATGCCCTGTATCTGTTCCTCACAACAGACCCTCTGGGCTACTTGTGTAATCTCAAAATGTTTCACCTCTCCACAGATGTAGTCTTTTTCTGTGGCGTCAATTGGATGATCAGGTATTTCTATAAGTAAGCACTCTTATTTAAAAGGCAGGACAATGTTGTCTTTATTCTGCTTTGTAGCCCATCTTAGTCAGAAGTGCTGTGTTCTGTTCTAAAATGCATTTGTAGTTTACACCAGTGAGAAAGCCTGCAAATGGATGATAGCCACCACACAACGTGACAATGTCAAGCTTCAAGATCACAGAACAAGACAGACAAGCTTAGATACCTTAGTGATGTAATTAATACTCCCTCATAAGAGAGGCCACAAACTTATCGTATATGAACTGGAATATGCTGTCTAAATCTGTGCAATATCCTACGATGAAATACTCTTATTGGCTAATTCCTACGGGTGCATATATTTTTGAAGCAGTCAGAATGCACATATTCAGTTAACTTTTCCTAAATTTTCACTACCATGCCTCTAATTAGTGTTTTAAAACTTTCACTCTGGACAGCAGGTCTTTGGTATGTTCATCTTCGTTTCTGAGACTGCCGTGATGCAACGCTAAAGTGATTTATTTGTTCCTAACTGTGTGCTTCAGCATTAGCTGTTTGCAACAGGATCTTACTAAATGGAAATATTTTGACTTGATCACATCTTGAATTGGTTATTGTATAGTTTGTGATTCTATGCCTCAACTGAATTTCATGCAGTTTTTATTCTCTTTTCATTCATCTGCAAATACTGCTGCCAAGTAAACTCCTTTAATGTACCAGACGTGCTTGAACATATATATGTACTATTTTGCCATCCATAGTGCTCTGGTATAGTATGTAAATATATCAACGTAGCTCAGTTTGATGTGACCCAAAGTGATCACGCTATCAGTTCATATCTTATTCGAGATATTGTCTTAAATCAGTGTGCTTTTACCATTCACACATCACCACAATGTATCAAAAATAGAAGATTCCTCTTGAAAACATGAATAATAACGACAGAGTAGACAGGTACCAAACAGCTGTTGTGTAGTAGCTCCAGCAATGCAGTTGGCTAGTGAGAGACAAAAAGTGCCCACAGTTACCCTACCATTACTGCATTTTCTTTATTGATTTTTTTTTAAATGATTAAGAATAATTTATTGCTAGGGTTTTTTTTTAGCAAAATTAAACCAGTGCATGTCAAGCTCAGAAATACTGTTTAGTAATCTAGTAATATATCAGGCCCATCGTGTGTTGAAAAGCACAAAGCACAATCTGTTCTCTTACCTGAGCCCTTTTGTCCATAGTGCGGCTCAGGTACTTTGCCTCCATAATATACTGTACTCTCTTTCTGTTCCTTGCTTTTGTAACTGCTCATCATTTACCCTGTTTTGTCACGTTAGTCCAAAGCTGCACCAAACAAGCTCTCCTCCCTGACTCTACTTGTCAATAAGTTTGACCAGGCTCTGTCTCAGGTCATTCAGATCAAATATCTTGACATCCAGGATTTCAACCACCCTGTGCACCTCGCTCTCGATACGGTCCCTCTCCTCCAAAGAGTTGGCCAAGGACTGTTCGGCACCCTGCACTCTGCGTTCCAGCTCCACGTTGCGCATTTCCAGTTCCTTTGGAGAGCGAGAGAGAGAGAGACAGACATGGAGGGAGAGAGCGAGTGACTGAATGGCTTACTGTGAGGCTTCTCTGTACTTGCAATGTATGCACGTATGTTAGATATGTTAATAAATAATTTTCAAGTCATGTCAAACTGGACAGAGATACAATCTTTTCAGTGGTCATGTGTTGCCTACTCAGGGCAGGATTTTAAACTCTTAAGTTTCCTATTTTCTGTTTTCTTGTTAGTCCATTTAGTGCATGCTGCAGAGGTTTCTCACTAGACAATAAATATTTGTATAGCGAAGAAATCCTTTTGATTCCTGTGTGTGACTGCGGACCAGTGTGACACAAAAAGTGTTGCTGTGTGGCATCTGAAGTGGAGGCAACTCCCCTGTGGACTTAAAATGTCAACAGTGAAATTTCATGACTTTGTCACAAAAGGACACAGTATATCTCCTCCAGTGTGTGGGCTGTCAGGCCAAATGATGCATATTTGATGTTTGGCTATCAAGCAGTGTGAAAGGAACACACAGGTATTTTCCAGGGATTCCCTGCCACTTACAATATAACTAGAACATCTCACTCTCTTGATGCACCATAAGTCAGTCAACAACAATCAGATATTTGGTTCTATAAAAATATCCGTATATAACTGATTACAGTACTAACTGTCTCTGCTTTCTTCATATGTTATTCCACAACCTACAACAAGCAAGGAGATGACTGGGTGGCTAAGAGCCCAGAGGTTACCTGTATTCTGTGTATGGCCTCTTCTCTCTCCTGTTCCATTTCATGGAAATCTGATTTCTTGGCCTGCAGTATACAGATTTCCTGAACAAACAAATGGAGAAATGGTTTTAATTGCGATCAACATTACTTTGCAGGGTTTTTCCTGGGTCAAAATGGGTCTTCGGTGCTCCAAAAAAAAATGTGCGCGCTGCGCGCGCAGTCTGTGTTACCATGTCACCTGGTAGCTTACATTTTACCATTTCTTAAATAATGAGGATATGCTTCAGGAAATCATTTTGCTTCCACTTTAGATTCAAATAGATTGACAATAGTCCAAGCCCCATGGTGCTATCATGTATGGTTCAAAGATTATTAAGGTTTACCTCATTACATATATATGCAAACTACTGAAATGTATATCAATAGAATCTAGAACTAACCAGTGGTCAGAAATGGAACACACAAATTATGAAAATCAAGTTTACCTATTATTACTATTCATTTTTATTATACAAACCTACATACCATTATTTTTGTTTTTATTATTAAAACTGTCAACAAATATGTTTAATAGTGTGTTTAACTTCTATTGGCCCACCAATGGAGGCTGCGTTGGAAATCAAACTTTTGTCAGCATTTTGAGTGGACATTTCATTTGCATTTGTACAGGTGTATTCGTGCACGTCGGGCTGGCCCTCGCAGCGGAACGACAGTTTACAACCGCACCGGTTTATCAATGATAATATTAATTCGAGATGCAACACAAATATATCCGCTCTCCTCCGAACGAGCTGAGCTTTCATTGATAAACCAATGCGGTTGTCTGCCTCTCCCGAGGACCCGCAGTCTACTGGTACTCGTTCAAACGGGTAAACAAATCAAATAATAGCCTACACCTGTGTAGGTCCTCAACATAGCAGATATTGTAATACATTGGAAGCCATGAATACTGAAAATGGAATGTTATGCTCAAAATCACCGCCGACTGATGAAGTCAGGATGCATACGCAAGTTGAGTGATTGGCAGCTGGCCGCTCTGTCCATTCGCGCACCTCACAGTTGCGTATTGTTCAGACAAGAAGACACGCTTATCAACTCGATTACTATTGATCAAAACAGAACGAGGTTTCGGCTGTAGCCTATACTTGAAACATACTATTGAGACCATATTCGAACATGCATTGCACGCGTGATGAAGGCGCATCCCACCACCTGAGCGAAATAATTCACAGCTATAAATAACAGCTCACCTTTATTTTTTTAACCAGATTTGTAAACAGGTCGCGATCAATATTTTGCAGTACAATAGGCTACCTTGGTTAAAAATCGAATTACGGTAGATGCATGCTAGCATTGCGCTAAATAATTAGACAGCTAACATTAATTAGTGGTGTTAACATAAAGTCAGTTATTGTATATGGCATTAATATTATTCTAAAACACCTTCACTAGTTGTTTTAACCAGATTTGTAAGCAGGTTGTAAACAACATTTTTGAAGTGCCTTGGTTTAAAAAAGCTAAAAGCTAGCTACATTAAGTTGCTTGCTCAAATCTCAAATTCAAACCAACGTATTCTCTAAACTGGCAAGCTTGGAGCAGCCTCTTTTCAATGATTGGCTCAGGGGGTGGGAGGTGGGACAAGCTGCTGCCTTGAAGTCGACGGTGAGGGCTCAAAACACCATTAAGCTGAATTGCGCCATGAATGACAGCTTCTTTTATTTATTTTTTATCGCAGACTTTTTTTGGTGCCTTAGGCGCTCGTGATTTGTTGTAGGCGCTCGGGAAAACGGCTTAGGCGCGCGCCCACATTTTCTCTATGCAGGAAAAACCCTGACTTTGATGAGTATGCACTAACAAGGTATCAAACCCCATGCATGGCCCAAACTTGAAAGTTCCTCCACAACTCTTTGGGTTCAGTGTCTTATGACAGCTTGTCACTTGGAATGTATCGAGCATGATTTGAGCTGAAATGTTAGTCATCTTTAACATGTATTTACATGTAGGAATAGGTAAATGCATCCTTCAGTGTGCATCTGCAATACATGATGTGGGTAAGTAAAAGACCGGTGCCTTCATGTTCTCTGGTTCCCTACCTCATCTTTGGCTTTCAGCAAAGCCTCCAACTCCTCCAGCGACTGAGTCAACTCATCCTTCAGCATATCGCTGGGCCCGTGCCCCCCGTGGGCTTCCAGGTCTGCCACCTAACCATAAACAAATCAATCTATGCAGTAAACAATATGGTGGAAAAGGGTCCCTACAAGTAAACAAAGCAAAACACCTGGTAAACAGAATGGCAGAGAGGGCCCTTAAAGATATACAAATCAATACACGCAGCAGACGAAATGGTGAGAAGGGCCCCCCAAAAAAACAAATCAATACACGTGGTAAACAAAATGGCTGGCAGTGCCTCACTCTTATAGTGAAAGTAGTGGAGGGCCACCATACCAGCTCTGATGCATAACTGAAACATGCCGATTAGAGAACTGGGCCATGTCCCTTTGGGCAGCATGTATGCTCATTGATACCACCGTTAGATAGTGCTTTCCATGCACTTCTATTATAGGAAATATAGGGATAAATTATGGGCACGTAACAGCAGCACACATGAAAGCAAGTCTTTGATCTAACATATATTTAAAAAACGTTTAGGTTTTCAAATAATGCTTACGATGGTCTCAGCAAATATGACACGACAACTTATGCCACTAACTAGATGAAAGTGTTATTCTTTGTCACTAGCCTACAGATTTCAGACATTACCACTGTTCATTGTCAGCATTTAATCTATTGCATGTTTTATCTAGCGTCATGTCATTTTGTAAACAAGTGGTATATTTTCAGACTTGCTCTTTCTGTCCAGCGAACAACAGTCCTGCTCCAGCATATGCAGTAAACCAACATGGCTCTTCGTTATCAAGTGTAGGGGGACTAACACCTGACTGGTTCATTGTGAGTACCCACAGTGTTAACAAACGGACAAGATCACCTTTTTCAGGTCTGCCTGACAGAGAGCCTGGAGAGTGAGAGGGATGAATTATTTTTAACTGTGTAGCATACAAAAAATACCCCCAGAATGAGGAGCTGCCAGGTCCCTCTGGTGATTCTTCATTTCTCCTAACTAGGGCATTGAAAGTAGGATATTGCTGTCCTACAAACCGCCCTGCCCATCCCCCCTCCTCAACACCACCTCTCACTCTCTCTTTTTCTCTTTCTCTCATGCTTGCATACTCTCTCTCTCTCTCTCTTTTTCAGTTCCCCTGAGACGTGAACCATTTTCAACCACCTGGTCGCCTTATTCATTCCACTGAGAGAGATGGGAAGAAAACGGTTGAGTGTGAACAGGGGTGTCCTTCCACCTCCAGGTTCTTCCAGAGACACTGAAGTTACCCCAAGAAACATTTTGAACAGAGAATGGTGTATAGTTTAGGGGACCGGTATGTCTAGAGAGTCTCAAAAACGTTTGAAAACCAGTGCATCCAGTGGGCCCCACAAAAATAGAATTTCAGCCAGCCTTCACTTGGAATCAGATGTTTGTGTAAACCCATATGAAGTGACTGTGTAAAGATCAGTACTACACAACAAAGCAGCGCTTGACCATTACCCCCCCTCCCCTTCACACTGCCACAAAATAACTCCCTTCCGCA
This sequence comes from Clupea harengus, assembly GCF_900700415.2. NCBI lineage: Eukaryota > Metazoa > Chordata > Actinopteri > Clupeiformes > Clupeidae > Clupea > Clupea harengus. The sequence continues at coordinate 17,632,759 of NC_045173.1, read as the reverse complement.
CCTGAGAGATCTGACCTCTTCAGTACCTGCTAAACCTCCATCAGAACATCACTGTACCTCCCCGCTTCATTCCATTCAGCCAGCCTAATTACACGCTTGTAATTCATTTCATAATAGCGACGAATAGTTTGTGAAAAGAGTCGTGCAGTGAGATTGAACTGCATGAGCTCCGAGCGGAGGAACAGAGGGAAGCTTAGAGGGGGATCCCACTTCTGACCCTTGTGAGAGATGGGGATGATAATTACGAGGTGTGTGTATGTTGCCCACCCTGAGCCTCTGACTCCGCCAGCGTGCCGATGAATAGAAGCGCATCTGACTCATGTCGTAATTGGAAAGAAAAAAATAAGTAATTTGGGCGGCTGATGCCACCTGCTCCGCTGGAGGGAAAAAAGCAGTTCCGCAGAGCCATGACAGTTCGGCATGGCCGTCAGGAACACTTAATTATCCATTTGGGACCTTTAGATAACCTTCAGAGGTTTCAGAGAATTGAAAGGATCTAAGGTTAGTCATCCGTCTCCTCATCACACTCTATCTCATTTTGGCAGAACAGCAGGCCCGGCCTTCAAAGGCGTGAATTATTCTTAATTCTTTTTTACAACAGCAGCGTTCATTTTTCACATTATACAGCGGTTTCAGTGCAACAGTGTTTTTAAAAGGTTGTCACTGTTTGGTGTCTACTGGTGAACAGTACAGCTTGGACGTGGGCTTAACTATTCTGAAATGAGTAATGTGTGTTTAAAACTTTCATAATTCAAGTAACGCAAAGCGATGCATTGGTGCATGTCCTCACACACGCTGAGGCTGAAAGGTTTGTGTCAGTGTAGGAGGACTCACTACAATCCATCATAACTCACTGCTGATGTTTCAGTCACACTTTGACTTGGCTGAATTTCCCACCATTTTAAATGGGGATGAGGTTCTCCCTTCCTGCCCCAGTTCTTTAGACAGGCTGGTGGGTGGGGTGGGGGGGAAGAGGCAATTCATCCAGAGGGAGCCAGTGCATTATCAGTTCCCCCCTTAAAGAGGCAGGCGAGACAAGCCTATCAGATAAAGGTCTCCCCTCAATCAGGCTGATAAATGAGGGAATGCTGGGAATGATGCCGTTGTCTGTTTGGATGGAGACGCCCCGACCCACTACAACATCAGGTTCTATCCGGGCACTCTTCTGCTAATCAAGCTAAAATAGCTCTGGGTACATCCTCTCACCTGGTCTCGCAGTCTCTCTGTCTCGTCCTGGTAGGCGACGAGCTGCTTCTTCCATTGTTCCACATTAGCATTAGCTTCATGCAGCGCTGCCACCAGTTTAGCATTGCTGTCCTGCAGGGTGAACAGCTCGGTCTCCAGGTTCATCTCACAGATTGACCTGAGTAAATCCATAAAACCAACACTGATCATTCAACACTGATCCAAATTAAAATCTGCTGATTCAAACTTAAGCACACTTTGATCGACTAAATGTATTTTTAGACATTCACTGAATTTTGCCCTTTGTCTGATTTAAAACACACCAGTTAGCTCACTCAAATTGACTATTACTTTCTAATAATAATAATAATAATAATAAAACTTTATTTATATAGCACCTTTCATGCAAAAGAATGCAGCTCAAAGTGCTTTACAGCAAATACATAATATGCACAAAGAAATGACATGCACATAAAAATAGACATCAAAGAAACATAACAAAGATATAGTGCAAAATAAAATACAATAATAATTATAATTAGAGATATATTTAATCCAACCCCTTAATATCACCAGTAGAGATTTAAATTAAATTAAAAGTATTTATATATATATATATATATAGTGCGAAGTGGTAGCTAGTTAAAGGCTAATGTGAAGAGGTACGTTTTTAGTTTGCTTTTAAAGATGTTAAGCGAGCTGGCTTCCCTGATGTCTATAGGCAGTATGTTCCATAGCACTGGGGCGTAATTGACAAATGCTGCGTCCCCGATTTTCTTACGGCTTTTGCTGGGAACCTCCAATAAACCAGCATTCGATGATCGCAGTGTTCTTGAGGGCAAGTATTTGACTAGGGAGTTTGCAATGTAACTTGGTCCTAGCCCATTAAGGGCTTTGTATATTAGGAGAAGGACCTTAAGGTCAATTCTAAAAGTTACTGGAAGCCAGTGCAGAGCAGCTAAAACTGGACTAATGTGCTCTCTCCTCTTGGTTCTGGTTAATAGCCGAGCTGCAGAGTTTTGAATGAGCTGAAGTCTCTCAGTTGTTTTTTTTGGGAGGCCAGTAAGGATTGCATTACAATAATCAAGACGGCTTGAAATAAAGGCATGAATCAGTTTTTCAGCATCTTTTTGATTTATAAATGGCAGGACTTTAGCTATGTTTTTAAGGTGGAAAAATGATGTTTTCGTCACCTTGTTAATGTGAGACTTGAAGCTTAAATCTGAATCTAAAATAACACCAAGACTTGTAACCTCCGATTTAATCAAGGGAGTTAATTTCCCCAAATTATTAAACAGCATTTCTCTTTTTGTTTTAGGGCCGACTAGTAGGATCTCAGTTTTGTCCTCGTTTAACTTTAAGAAATTATTGCTCATCCACTTATTTATCGCCAAAAGACAGGTAGTAATGGAGTTTATTGCTGCAATGACATTAGTTATAAGCATTTTCAGTATCACTTCAAAGTGAATATATTCTGTTCAGACAGGTAACAGAAACCAAGCTTTAGTTTGATAGAATAAGTTCACATGACAAGGAGGAGATATTATATGTCCACATCAGTCATGTATTTGACCTCTCTGAGTTTTGACTTTTGGCATCCATACAAAGTCCTCGTTTTCATTTGATCCCACTACATTCCCTCTATATGCCCAGATATTACCCCATATTTGAAATGTATTATGTGTTATTATTCTTTTGTGTGTCTTCTTACATGTGCGCCAGTTCAGTGTGTTTCTCTTATATGCTTTACGAACTGTGTTCTATATATTCTGCTATAAGCAATTCTCCTGATCTAACAACTTAACAATTTTGTGTGGCTGAGTGACTACACTAAGCCTGTGCAAGATGTGCAAGAGACCTTCTCGCATGAAGTGCCATTTCACAAATCTCAGAGGAAGGAACAGTCAAGTGGCTCACCATGACAACTACGGTGATGGAAAAGAAAAGAAAAAAAATTACAAAAAAAAAAATCAGCATTCCTGTGATGATGGCCTCTTATCGCAGACAAAGGAAAGTCTGCTGGTCAGGGCTGCTGGCTGTGACCACCTCCTATGAGGGTCACATACAGCATTGATGTGTATGACTCAGACCTGCTAATGACCCCTCATTTCCCTGTTCATGGGCACGCACTTCCTGGACTGACAAGGCTGAACAGGCGACGAATAATGGCATGGTGTGTGGTGTGTAACCATGACAACAGAAGCAGATTTTTATAGGGTGAATTTTGAGGGTGAACTGTAGTCTAGAACATTCTAAACCTGACATTTGTAAAAAGCTACGGAACTGGAACTGTAGTTAGTGTATTAGATTTCGTACCAATAGTTTGAGTATTATCATTCCGGAATGTTTTCTACCTGTATATTTACTGTTGTCACAGACACATTTTCCATAGATTTCTTTCCATATGGTTTATTCCCATTCTGTAGCATTAGGGTTTGTGTTTGTCAGTGGAAAGTGTCAAAACAATGGTTGCCTCCCCACTGTGAATATTGTGGACAATAGTGCACTGCTTAACGTGGGCCCATCCGGTCGCTAGCACACCCTCTGGAGCATGCATCACAGGGCCCAATGGGCCTCTGTCGGGGCGCCTCCATGATGCAACTTTGTCAGGGTAAACTGTATGTGTAGTCATTAACTTTGTGACAACCTAAATTGATTAAAGGTAAAGGTGCTTGCTTTTTAGCACACATTTCTGTCTGAAGTAACTTACATTGAACCTGGGTCAACATGCCTATAAGGCAACAATGCCGCGGGCTGTTAATGAACCTTTGACATGGACCGTAGCAATAGTGCCAATATTATCAACAAGGAATTCCACCGCAATAGTCACTTTGTTTGTAAAATTAGATTTGTTTTTGGCTAAGGACTTCCCTGTTATGGAACTAAGTAATTCAAATGTATAGCATGATTCATATGACTTGTTTATAACTTATATGATATTCATCATATTATTCAATTAAGTCAAGAAAATATTTATTAATACACTTTCTTCATTGCAATCTCATTAGGTTTTAGGGGGAAGAGCTGTGTTATGAGTTATAAAAGCTGTGTGAAACAGAGTAAGATAGCAATGTAAGGTCGTCGTGGAGAGCTGGTTACCCTTCAGACAGCATCTTCTTGATGCGCTCCTTCTCAGAGTTGAGTGTGATGTCAGCGCTCTGGCTGCGGAACAGCTTGTCTTCGGGGCCGTTGGCACACATCACTGGAGGAGACTGCAGCTCGTCACACAAGTCCTGCCACGAGACCAGCCACGAGACAACTTATCAAAGGACATTAACATTAACCTGTTCATATGAACTTGGAGAACCACACAAGACACACTAGAACTCCTTTGTTATAAGCACCAGTTCATAGACTGTTACTCTTGTTTGCATTTGTGCTACAACCACACTTTAGGTAGGATGAATTTATCTGAATGTGCCTCTGAAAGATTTACATATGATCATGACATTTCAGGTCTTTGCATACTTTAGACTCTGATACTGTAGCTACAGAAGCATATTTTGAAACATATTGTTGTTAGATCTAGTAGACTAGATCCCACCTACCAACTAAGAAAATAAAGCGGAGCTCAGCAAGTTGGATTGGGGAGGAGGTCTGAGAAATGTGCTAGCTGCCTTAACTCACTTGTTTTTAAGCACTCTCAGTTATTTCCTGAGAGCTGCCTTTCAAAAACTCAAAACCATCCACATTAGGGGCCTGCTCTTTCAAAACATTGTGTGCTTTCATAATATCCTGGGTTGTTCACCGGGTCCTTAAAAAATGACTAACAGTTAAAACAAATAATAATAATAATAATTGAAGAAAATAATAAAATGACTACAAACAGGCAATAAACCATTACTAATTTATACAAAATTACTACCAGCATAAATAAGCCAGTGGTTATGATTGAAGTTTGGTTTGGTGTGAACAATATCACCAGAGAACCGAAGGCAACACTCTCCTGCATCATGTCACATTTCATGATGCTGGAAAAGGGAAAAACACGAGATCACATTCGTTCCCCCCCCCCCCCCCCCCATCTTTTCTCTGTGTCATGTGGCACACTCTCTTGCCACCAGGCTGTCCTCTGAGGGGAGTGACCTGCTTTCCCCATCCCCTCTGCTTCCCTCCACTATCGCTTCAGCAGCCAATGATGCAGGAGAAGAATCCACACCCTGGGAGGTGAATCACGCTCAGACACAAAAGGCGTCTGCTCGCTGCGATAATGCAACAGTTCTCACATTTTTCTTCTCTCTCAGATCCCATCACACCACACTATAATAGACCACAGTGCTTTCTTTAATATCTATTCCTCTGCATCAGGGGCTCAGGAAGTCATCAGAGTGGATGGCTGACACCACAACACATCCCATCCTCCTTCTCAGTCTCTGCTCTGGACTTTAACATACTATATGCTGACAGTAAAACCTTGCCTTGTTTGCAAAATTTGCTTAAACTGTTGACAATGACAAGGAATTCTAGTATAACGGAGTTTTTACATGAAAGAAAACGTATCTATCCATGCTCTGTAACATGCTTATCTGTTAGTGTAACATGCTGAGCACAAACTTGTTATAAAGGCTTTATAAAAGGCTTTAGCCTACCATCATTATTACTGAAATGACCTCTAAGGCTTACCTGTGAGAACTGGAGCAATCCCATAATTCCATATTGTGGCAAGGGGATAAAGGCAACAAAAACATTCATAGAAGTCAGCCTTACAGCCATCAAAAGCACCTCAACTATGTTCCCTACATTTTCCATGTCGTACAAAATTGTACTTAATGTATGGAATCTAAGTATGTTTATTTTGTTGGACATGAGGAGTGTCCATACTGTCATATGAGTACACTTAAAAGCAAGTGTCCTTGTTTTCTCTTTCCTGTCAGACATTTTAAGGACACAAAGTGGAATGGTGTGAGAAAGGGAGAGAGGAGGACCGATAAAATACAAGAGATACACTGGACATTTTTGAGGTGAAAAATAAGCCCTTCTTCACCTTCTCCTTCATAGAAATCTGATGGGATACTGTGCTCAGTAAGATGACCTGATAAAAAAGGAAACATCATCTGCAAACCTCCACCAGCATAGGGAGGTGCCAAGCAGAGTGCCATACTTGTGGTCGCAGTGCAAGATAATTTTACTCGCGCCCTAGTTCTCTGCTTGCTTCCCTGAGAGACGAATGACCCAGCTCATCTTTCTCACTTCCTGCGTCTTACACTCCCTCTCCTTTCCTCTGTGGCCCCGTCAGCACCCCCAGGAGAGGACTGCGGGATAACAGATTTACCGCTCACTTTGTTTGCACATAGAAAGTAATTCTTGTGATCCCTAAAATGTAAGAAGACCTCAAAAGTGTAGAAACCTATCTCTCTTTAACGATGCTGCTGACATTGACCTGGTCTGGCGCAGAAAATGAGAGTTTTGTAAACAGAGAACAAAAAATTGTTTAACAGGCCACGAATACTGCCTTTTTCCGCTGCCTGTCTAGAATTGTCTATGTTCCTACAAGAATCCCATACGTATCTACTTTAACAGCAGTCATAGGTCATCATCATGACAGGTCTTCTTACCTGAGGGGCAGCAATGCTCAGGCCAGGGTTATTCATTTCCATCTTTTCCTGGGACTTTTCTCTTGCCAAGCGGGCACCGTCCTTCACCTCATTGAAGCGCTCTGAAAACTGACAGCAAAAAGCCGTGGACTGATCTATAAATGTGTGATTTGAGCCAAAGCCCATCATTGGTGGGTCACTTATGAGAACCAAAATGAGTGTGAGATAAACTATAACAGGTCTTTCTAGGCACTGACTCCTAAGGAAGCTGCTGGGGGTTATTATACATAGCACTCTGCCCAAACTCATTCCTTAATAGTATAGACTTGCCAGTGTTTAGTCTAATATTGAATAGCTCCAACTTTGTGTGGTTTAGTAATCATAAACTAAAGCTTTCAGCTAATTACAAATGAATTAACCAATCTGGAAACTTCCAGGAAACATTCTTTCACTTGCCACTCATTTAGCATGCGCACAGCCCACTGTAGGAAAGGGGTAGACCCCCCTTTAGTGGCTAGCTGGCGCAAGGACTATAAAAAGCATGGACATTGTACATTCATTTAAAACTGAAGGAACTGGAAGGAACTACAGCATTTAACCAAATACGGGTCGGTTCTGGGTTGACCCGGACCGATATTCTGTTTATTATGTATGCTCGCTCCAAAAAGCACCAAATGTGGCTCCAATTTAAGGCTTAATTTCAACAGAAGGGCATGATGCTATGCTGTCCATGCTTTTTACAGTCATTGCCCTGGCGGAAGTTAGCTAGGACTGCTAACATTGCTGACAGCAGCTTTAAGGGGCCAACTGGTCTTCAGCCACTCCAGCTGTGCCCTCATCCTTCCTCCGCTCGAGGAAAACCATGTAGAGTTGATCTGGGCCCTCATCCCACTAATCTTTCTACTGGTCAATCCATCATGTTGTAAGATACCTAAATGTCCAGGCAGTAAGCTAGCCGGGGAGCAGATGGGCCGCCAAAGGAACGCTAAAAGGTTCTTAGCTCAGAGTCCTCTGCTTCTTTCTGATGTTCCGTGTTTGCTCTTTTACATGGTTGCATCAGAGTTATAGTCTTGGATTTACCATGACATATTCTGGTCATTTAAAAAGGAAATATAATTTTTTCCCCTGTAAAATATGAATATATAATTTCGGACTAAGATACATTTAAAAAGATATCAGCGGATGACTACAACGTTTTTCAGGAATTTATTCTGAAGTTTAGAGGACAATATTGCTTGATTTATTTCTAATAGCAAGGGTACACCTAATAATTTAATAAGGAAATATGACTGAAACTGCACTGAGCTGTGTCTCACTACTAAATACCATCCAGACGATAACATCAATTCATGACTTCTGTGAGGTTTGTCAAGAAACAAGAAACTAAAATGTAGAGGAGAACTATGGTTTCTAACAGGGTGAGAACTATGGTTTCTAACCGGGTGAGCTCACCTGATGAAGCTGCTGCTCGGTGGCAAAGCCTAGGCCGTAGACGGTGTTGGCTCGGCTATCAGCCCACTGGCCAAACTTCTGGGAGGTTTTAGTGAAGCTCATGTTGGGTGAGATGGTGCTGTTGATAATCGCCTGGGAAACAAGCGAGAAAGATACAATGTCCATGAGATCCAATGTCCTGGACATTAGTTAACAAAATGAATGACATTTTAATTGAGACCCGACACTGGGTACATGTTTCAGAGAAGAAGAAAGAATATGGAAAAAAAATAGGCCGTAGATGTTTCCGCAAACAAGCTGTTAGAGCCCATGGTGGTTTGTCATGGAAAATCTAAAAACATCTTCTAACTTGTCAGCTTTGCTTCAATAATTCATTTTCCTATGAGAAAGTGTATTGGTTCAACCCTGAGGCCAACTGCCAATCCATAGTCTACTATGAAATCCACAAAAAACAGCACATCAGTGTAGATCTGGGATCAGAGCAGTCATTGTCCCCTTTCACCTCAGACATAGCAACATTATGACGAAATGTTATTTATTTTAAAATCACATGAGGGCAACAGCAGCTTAGGGAGACAATCATTGTTTCCCCCTCACGCAACGAATGATTACCCTAGCCAATGGAGCAGTCACATGACTAACCAGACAACCCCATTGCCACACATACAGTTCACACATCTGGAAAAAGAAGAATATTTCTGAGAGGTCATGTCTTTCACAACACCTTCAATAACACTTCAGATGTGTCTTAGGTCAATTGTGGACAATAACTGTATTTTCAGAACCCTTCTACAGACATTGTACACACATGAAAGCTGTCTGTGTTTGTTGGGGGTTGTCTGTTGAGCACAAGGTCACCATGGTTACAGAATCTAGGTCAGACCAGAGGTGGTAGATGTAGCTGAGATGGACTCCCCTGTCTGATGGTAATCCACATGAAGCTTAGGCTTAAGGACACTCACACAGAGGCTAAATCTATGCTCTTTATCACTCGTTTTGCTTGTTCGATTTCTCCACTTGTCAACTGCACCTCCATAAAAACGTTTGTGTCAAATACTGATAGGGTTTTGACTTCACAAAAACAATAAGCATATCCACTAACATTAGATTATTTCTTTCACAATTGGTCAATTTGAATTTAGTTTTGATTCAAGGATATTAGCAGATGACAGCATGTTGCCTGCGAAACAATTGAGACAGAGACTGAACATTGAGAATGTCCGCCTGAAAACACACTAAAGCTCACATACATCAAATGCAGTTTCACCATTTACACCTATGACTCGACAGAGGCCCTCAGAGGGATGTTTTCCATTCCTGACTTGTGCTGTGGTCAGCACTAATGAGTGGAGCGTTTTCTCTCCAACACAGCCCTAATGAGCACTACAGGAGAGCATAAAAATAGTCTGGCCACACCCTTTAATCACAGTCCCAAAAGAGGCTGCTCATTTACGAATTGATCAAAGCTTTACTTAGATTTACGTCACAACTCCCCCCACACACCATCTTTAAACTGATCAACAGTGGTCTCATTGGATCTATGTCACTTTGTTACTATGTTACTTCCAATCAATGAGTTTTGGCTTTCTTATCAACTAAATCTTAATCAACTAAACTCCCGGAGACATCACACACATTCGTTTCTGCTACTGAGGTGGCACGAGTTTGGGTGAGCTGTCAGGTGATGCCACTGATGTCAGGCCAGGTCAGTGTGCTCACCTTAGTCCCGCCCACACTGATGATGCGGTACACATTCCGATTGGCATCGTAAAAAAAGGAGACGGTAACGGCATGCTTGCTGGCAGGGATCCAGTTGCGCTTGGTGGCCGGATCAATCTGGAACACATGAGCTCTCGCGCTGAAGATTGGCTGCTCCCTGAGAAAGAGATGACAAACAATGACTCAGACAGATAGATAGACATGTGGAAGCAATTGAAAGAGAAATAAAGAGAATGAAAACAAGACAAAGAAGAATGGAGAAAGAGGGACACAAAAAAGGTGGCAAGAAAGCAGAAACATGAAAAGTGGAACGCGACTCTCTTCTGCGTTATGTAATCTGTCCCCTTGATATCCGCTTGGGCCCCATGGCCTTTGGCTACATGAGCCTTGCCTGAGCCTGGGATGGTTATGACAGGGTAACTCGAATCCTCTCACATGATTTAAGCATGGAGAGCTCAGCTACCTCAGGCAAACTATGCCCCTTGGATCCCCATCTCCCTCCATTGACTTGTAGTTAGACTGTGAAACTGGCCACTTCCCACTCAACACTTCATTTAGACGACAGAGTCAAGTACAAAGCCAAACAGTTTTTTTAGTCAGTAAGCCGTATATATAGCTAGGGAAAAACATTTCTTAGCCTTACCACATCAGAGGAGGTTTTGTAATACATGTCTCATAAAAGTCACGTCTTATAGTTCATGATGGTCCCAAAATCCAGGTGCTGTTTAATAGTGTAATGGAGTAATTTAGCCTTTTGGAATTAACAGAAGAGGGCACTCAGTTTTGGCCATACATTTACTTCCTGTTTTTGCCCATGTAACCACGGGTATTCGTATCCTAGATACGGTGGTAAATATTTGAACTGTGGTCGCAGGACTGTGTGCTCTGGCTGGCGCCGGTTGGAAAAAGTGGAAAAACCTGGTGAAAATCGAAAATGACTGACACAACACGAGGGAGTGCTTAAAGCAGCTGGAAGGTGAATATGAGGTCATCATGCAATACTGGCAGACATAAAGGGATAACCCCCCCCAGTCAGACCACACAAACAGAATCAGCCACTAAAAAGAAGAGACGGTGAAGTAAGAGGGATTATCAAGAACTAGAACACGCCAGAAAACAAGGCCCCTGAAATCTGTTTATTCTGAGCTTTCAAAGATGGCACACCATTTTTGACACATGAGGTTCCAACAATTAAACACATATTGTTTGTGTTGAGTAAGAACAAACAGGACTGCAAGCTGTGAGAATCCTGTCTCATAATATTAGGAGTAATAAGATCAAAGGAACAACAAAAACAGCTTTGCTCCATTTCTTTGGCTTGGCAGCAATAACTCAACCATCTCGGGAGTTTTGATACCCATTCGAATTCCAAACACGGTTAAATTGGCTTTCATCAATCAAGATAACACTTTCTCAACCATGTCTCTGCCCCATCTCCCATCACTTTCCTGTAAATCCGTCTTCAGGACTATGGCCATATAATAATCACACAATCCCCCCCCCCCCCCGTCTTCTCAATCCGATCCATTTCCACCTTCAGGAATGAAGCGCCATGGCTCTCAGGCCTCCGTCTGAGCCCCCCGGTGCTGCAATGCTCTGTGCTATGCTACGCTGTGCTGTGCTGTGCTGTGTGCCAGCCTGCAGTTAAAGCGCCTGTGTAATTCTCCTTCTCATCGCTCCGTAATCTCCTCCCGTGCTCGTCTCTGGAGCCCCCGCCACTTAATCGGCTTTCGGAGGATGGCTCCTGCAGTCACTGATCAGGCCAGGGTGTGGGGGTGTTGTTATGGTGGTGGCTGGGATCACCTTCCACAGCCCAGGCCACCCGGCGCCATAAGACCATCTGAGCCAGACGTCTCCAGTCACCCTGGCCACATGACAGGCATGCCAACTGGGCAGGCTTCACCCTGGGAGACCCAGAGAACTCCTGCTGGGCACAGGCTTTTAAATCCCATGCCCAGCTCAGGAAGCCAAAGGCACTGTGGGCCACAAAAGTGTGTGTGTGTCTGCGTGTGTGTGTGAGGGACTGACATTGTGGGCCCCCAGAAGTGTCTGTGTTTGTATGTGTGTGTGTGTGTGTGTGTGTGTGAGTGTGTTTCTGCGTGTGAGGTACTGGTATTGTGGGCCCCCAGAAGTGTCTGTGTGTGTGTGTGTGTGTGTAAGGTACTGATATTGTGGCCCCCAGAAGTGTCTGTGTGTGTTTCGTGTTTACGTAGATCTGCTCACAGTCTTTCGCCCTCTATCCCTTGGTATAAGCTGATTGGCAGGGGCTTAGACAGGGGCTTCCATGCCCACAGGTCTGCCTGTTGTGCTGTGATGCGCTGACCACTGTAGAGGCCAGTCTTCTGACTTCAACCAAATGATAAACCAGACCAGACCACCTCCTCCCAAATCCTGATAGGAACACCGTGTCCAATTTCATGAAATCCAATTCTGAAAAAAGGCTTCAAATATTTTTCATTTTTTTCCCTCTCTTTTTAGACACTGTACAAATGCTTCAATTTATTTTTGAAACACCTCTGACCCAGTTTGCTTCAAAGTCAATTTCACTGGCCAAGTAGGGCCCAGGAGCCAGGTAGACAGCCTTCCTCTGGGAATCTATGGTTATGTTTATGGTATTTAGCAGACACTTTTGTCCAAAGCGACTTACAAAACATACAAAATATATAAAAAAGGTAGTTGTATTAGCCTACTGAAAAAAATATCAAGAAACAATATTAGGTACCAATTAATAACAATAACAGATACTACAACTATAGAGTAGGCCTCAAACAAATTAACTAATTAGACAGATGATAATCTAAGAGGTGAGTGTGAACATGGTGGTCTGATCCCTCCACCCTCCACCTCCCCCCCTGACAAATGCCCTTCATACCAACACCTCCCAGCCAGGTTCGGAAAACTCCACAGCTCAATGGACTATTGAGGCCATGCACATAAACCCACTCAGTAGCAGTTTATGTTGTCTACATCCAATATATATATGAACCTCTCACAAAGTTTGACTCAAACTTCTAGAATATCACCAGGACTTTAATTATAGCAGCTAACGTTACGACCCTCACAGCTCTGGGATATTTGTTTTAATTACGTGTAATACCAAGCACTTAACAGCTGTACAGTTCTGGCAGGCTGGGCAGGAAGGCAATGCTGGGCTAAGTTCTACAAATCTATAGAGATAAATATTATTTGATCCATTCACTTAGGAAAGCATGGGTAATTGTTAATCACTGTATGGTGAATGTGTTTGATAATTACATAACTGACTCTAACAGGTCCATCTTCCTCTGCCCTTAAGATCATACGCAAGCAGGTCATAAAGCATTCATCGGTCACTGTCAAACACAAACACATACATCTCCAGGTAAATCAGAGAATTTGCCACCTGGCAAGCAAAATAATATTCAGAAAATACCGAACACTGTAGTACAGAAAAATACAAACATTAAAGATTAGTCTCAGCAGGTCATTAAAAATGTATCCATCGTATCGGGATCAATGTCTGTCTGTGACAGATGCACTCTTCCAGTGATCACTACACTTTTACGTGATGATTGGATGGATAATTGGGTGCTATGGCTTACTGTGCCAGAGAGAGCCACAGCTGGGCTGCCAACACTTATTAAGACATGAGACACATTATGTGCCAGCTCACCTCTGCACTGCATTACACCAACTTTAGAGAGAGAGAGAGTTGCTTTTGAAAACTGAGCAGGGCACAGTGAAAATAAGCAGATGTTCTGCAGTGCATTATCCCATCAAAAACTATGGTGGCCTAATGACCAGACAAATAACTAATGGCCAGTCATCCTACCAGGGTTCTTTCTCTCTCCATCTCTTTATCTCTAAGCTATGACAAAGCGTCAAGGAGGTGGTGCTGAGCAGCTCAGAGTGAAGCTGGTAAATTGTAGGTCCTCAATCTGGGGCAACTCATTCATTCAGTGCCCTGAAAGCAGTTGACCCTGGGATGGGACCGACCAAAATTAGGATCTGAACCGACCCAAATCAGGACCAGATCCAGAGTGACTGACTATCTGGGCACCCAGATGGAGGCTTAGCCCACAAATGGTAATACAGCACTGTGACATCTAAAAACATTTTTTTTTTTTAAAAAGGACCACTTGGAAAGAAAAACCTTGTTGAGAAACACATTTGTCAATGTCAGTGCAACAAGAAGGAAGAAGAGGGACAAATCATCCTGGTTCTTGATACTGGCATGGTAGGTAGAGTTTTGGAGGCGAATCTTCTGTTTGAGACTCAAGCATTGCTCAAGTGTTTTTTTTAAATTTAAACTGAGACTCAAGGTCATCTCTCCACAGCAAACATTTTACAAGAAGCAAACCTCAAACCTGGTAGAGCTTGTCAAACTTGAAAAAGCCCATTATTCTGCCATAGAACAACTATGCTTCTAGTCTTGTCAGAACCATCAATGCCATAATGACTTAATTGCTGTATTTGTTCTTTTGTGGTGCCTCAAGGCACTGCATATCCTTTAAGTGAGTACTTATTTCCAGAATCGCAATGAATGAATGGAGGCAAAAATGAAAAGCTACCTCCACAACAGAAACAGAAATGACCAAGGCTATTATCAAATCAGTTTTCTGTTAATTACCCCAGAACATAAATCCAGAAAAAAAGAAGAAAGATAGATAAAAGTACATAAGCATAAAAAAGTAGAATGTTCTCGTAGCCTACCTTTCTCTGTGTAGTGGAAACATGCTTACAGGATCGTAGTGGGACCTTTTCTGGAGCAAAAGGGAAGGGGGAGTCAATGAAGGTTACACTTCACCAGAAAAGACCGTAATTACAGGTTATGATAATGCACATACATAAACACACACACATGCATAGTCGTCTTTTGTTGCAGACACGAACACAGGACTCGTTAGACCTGGAATCCAGAATTGTGTGAATTTGGTCTAATAACACCACGGTCCTAAATTAGCCTTGTTGGGTGTTCTCATTCAAAGTATGAGTTCTGTAGCCTGTAGTCTCAAGCCTTATAAAACCTAACCTGAAAAAAATGCTAAACGAATCGGAAATTATTTTGATGCATTTCACTGAAATAACAGGGCATGCAGCAAGATAGCATAGAGTAATATTTCCTTAATTATAAATATAGCCTAATCGGCATCCTTCATTCAACAACAACGCGTGCATAAAAAAGTGAGAACTAAGTTACAGTAACCTCACTCTGAGACGATATGCTACGACCTGTAACGGCGAATTGAAGAAAGCATACAAAAGGCTTGTTAGATTGAAGGAAGAAAAATCTCACTCCTTCCCAGCCTTTATGCCAAAATGTAACCTATTAGGCTATGGACAAATGAACATTGCGTCAAATGTTAGGCAGCAGACTTATTGAAGGCTATTCCATCATAATTGAGGCAATGTGTGTTAACGTGAAGACAACTCACCCCATTTCGTTGTGAATATCAACAGGATCTTATGTTTGATCAAAGTATTAACTCAAGTGACTGGTGTATTAGACATACAATTCTTCTTGTTCTTCTTGTCCGGATACGGATGCTTTCCAATTATCGCCTAGGAATCTCTCTGCAAAGGGCAATATTTCGCTTTACCCAACAACGAAAACGGGCATTTACCCTAAAGATACAGCCGAAGCCACACTTCCCACTAACACCGCATGAATTATTTCATGTAAGTAGATGCAGAACTGTGCCATGTAAAAATGGTTGATGTGGATTCATCTTGAGCACTTCTCTCTCCTTGGTTTCTTTTCTTTCTTTCACTGCACTTCGGTAACCTTGCGGGGCAGTGCACGTTTGTCGACTGGCGAGGTATTCCTGACACTGCAATGCTGTCAAAGAGTCCAGTTAACTTGCTGTGATGCGTTGGTAGAGTTAAATACTGGGGCAGTTGTTACTTTTGATTTTCGTTTGATTTGACGCCTCCGACGAATCAAGCCACAGTGGCACACTGTTGTGCCGATCTCCACTCAAGCTGCCTTTAAAGCCTCACTAACTCCCCCTGCTGGCCTCGCCAGGTCAGCTAACCCATGCCGCCGCCACTTGCCCGCCAAGCAACACGAAGTCACCAATTTAAGAACCCGTGCCCCCTTGTGTCGCATTAATGGTTCATCGAGACAACAAAAGTTGGCCCTCTTTGAATAAAAAGATAAATAAACTTCACAGTAAAGAAATAAACTCGGACAACGTGATATTCAACATAAGCCAAATTAAGCCTTTATTTAAACACTTTAGATATAGCTTGAGGGGATACAGTGACAAGATCCTGCAATGCAATGAAATCTCAGCTTTGAGTATAACCAACATGGAGAACTTAAGGTGGTAAAAACGACATAATGCTTTTTCTTCTAATAAGTAGACTTGTCTACTTGTTATTACCATGGATTTATGTCAGACATATGCTTTGTGGTGGGTTTATGATGGTTTTAAGAGACTTCAGGTATATTTGGATTAGAACATCTCTGAGTACGTTTGAGTAGTAATTGTTTACGATAAAATATGCTGTAGATGTTACGGCCACCCCCAGCTTCGTTTCATAACTGACGTGTGAAATTATTCATACTGGGCTGAACATTTCATTATAACAACAAATTCATTTTTCTTGATGAGCACATGATCTTTTTATATCATTATTGTAGCTAATTAAGCTTAGGATCTGTAATGAAGTCCACTGAGGAAATAAAAAAAGCTACAAATGATAACTTTGGGGGAAAAGACACAACATAGAAACATTCCCAGTGCTTCATAAAGATTTTGTTCTCACATTCTCTCAATTACAATATATAACTATATCCTTTATCAATATATAATTTTGGTATCATGAACATGGACTGAGGTTAAACCCTAGTTTGTCGTCCCCCCCCCCAATCAAATCCTACTATCTCAATGCGGATAGTAATGCATTCTGTAACACAAACTGTAACACATTCAATAGTCACTACTACAACTACATCTGGCAATGTTGAGCCATCTTCAACACAAATAGATGGTGATGATTGTCACTGGGACACATAAAGCTCACAGAAGTATGAAACACCATCAGAAGCACTGAATGGAAGTGAGTCCTGCTTGCTTAAACAGTGGGTCATAGCAATGGAGAGTTCTACAGTTGATAGTGCTATTGGACGATTTAGAATGACCATCACAAAAACAAATGAATAGAATGAATGTGGCACAGCCCATAGGCTGGGAAAAGATGGGATAGATTATTCTTCCCAAAATAATGGATGCCACTTTCTAGATATTAGACAAGACCACTAAAACAGTAAGGTGATGCAAAACAAGTCTTGTAGACTGTTCCATAATATCATGATGTAAGGCGATCACAATTTATTAATAACAGTGAACAAGTCTGTGTATGATACTGATAGCCAAAATGAATAAAATCAAGAATTCTGAACAGCAGTCAATTCTACTACTACAAAATCACAGCAAAAAATAAATAAAAATGAGGAGGATCAACTGGGAGATACTAAAGCTACTGGCCAAACTCACTCACTACAAGCACTGCGGCTTATAAAGTAGAGCGGAAAAAGCAAAAACAGCGACTAAACAAATCCAAACGTTTCAAACAAAAGTCCCTTCTAGTCTCCCCTCATGTCACAAACGTCAATCGCATCTGTTGGCCGAAATGTTTACTTCAAAGAAGAAAAATGTCACAAGCACTGATTCGTCTTGGATTTAAATAATCTTTTCAAGAATGTCAAATTACAAAGTGGTGCTTGAATGTTTTTTTTTTTTTTGTTGTTTGTTTCAAACAGAAGACCAGCGATTTTAAAAATGACCTTCAAATGCATGTCACAGTAACACAAACAACTCATGATTGCCTTAACCAGAGCATATTGACTGCACTTCGCAAAAAGTTTACATCCAAAATGTTATCCTCAACATCAGTGTCCGCCATTCAGCGGTCCACACAACGGTCATGCGTGTTACTTTCACATACACTTACAGAAAAGTCACACCGTCTGCCTGGTGGCGCAGATTCTGTACCTTTCTCAGGTGTGTTACAACTCTACCTATTGGAAAGATCTTGAAAAAGATGCTGCAAGTGAACAATGCTGGCATTTCGACGGGCACTGTGTGGGCATAGGCATGGGAAAGGTGGCGTGGTGAAGTCAAGGCTGCTTTGGAGATCCGACAAAAAGAAAAATAAGCAAGCCAAAGTGGGTTCTCCGTGCCTCAGCATTTTGGTGAAAGAAAATGATCAATCTTAAAAAAAAAATCTAATCTGTCTCGCATTACTTTGCCCCTTAAATCTCGAGACAAAGAAAAGAAAGAACAAAACAACAAAAAACCCTATAGCCACTATCAGACTACCCCTTTTCCTTAGTGAATCACCTAAAAAAGAAAGACTTGTTTGGAAAGCTGGCGACACACTGGCAAGCTCTCCGCTTTTGCGACAACAGACTCCGTGTGGAAAAACTCCCCTCAAAGTTGAATCGTCCTTCAGTGACGCGGCGCAGCACAGCACTGTTTGAGATGAGATTCGAACACTCGATCACTTCAGCACCCTCAAACCAAACGCCATCCCCTCAAACGTGTGCTGGACTTCATGAGAACCTGGAAGCACTTCGGATCAACTTTGAGGCGGGAAAAGAAAAGTTTCCCCAGATGGGCTGCTTCAGGCAGTTTTGCCCTCACTCTCGTGTCTCTTTCTCTCTCCATCTCTTTCTTTCTTTCTCTCTGTCTGTCTATCTCAGCTCATAGCAGGCGAAAGTGTGGACTTTTGCGATACTGTGCGAGAGCTTGAGTCTTCTCTGTCTCTCAGCTCAGGCAGGGAGGCTGGTGGACCGCCACTCACTCCTCGCAGATTTCTGGGGGGTGGGGGGGGGGTCAAGAGGGGCAAGGGTCAGGGGTCAAGGTGGGGTTGGCGGATGAGTGGGATTTGTTGTGGCGGTGGGGAAGAGGATGAGACAGGGGTGGGCTTCCTGTCCAAAGAGAGGTGAAGAGAGTGGGTCCCTTCTTCCTCCTCGGTTTCCCACTCTCTCTTTCTCTTTCCCGCTCTCTCTCTCTTTAGTACAATCTTGTTGTCCCCCACGTGGATCCTAGATGTGCCCCCTCTGTCTCTCTGTCTGTCTGTCTCCCACAGCACGTCCCCGAGTCCTACGGGTCCCCCTCCTCGTCCTATCAGCGGTCGTGTGCAAGCAGCGGCTTCTCCCTTTCACACCCTTGCTCTCTCTCTCTGTTTCCCCTCCCTCTCTGCCTGGTTCTCCTCCTCTTTGTTCCTCCCTCTCCTTTCTCTTCCTGTCCAGCTATCCCCTTCTTTTTGATTTCTCTCTTTTTTCACTCAGGTGATTGGTTGGTTTCTCTCTCCTGTTGCTTTCACACCATGGTGCGTCAGTTATAACAGTGGAAAACGGGCATCCGTGGTTGGTCTTTAGTTATTATTACCCAGATTTAAAATGCTGAGGGACTAAGCTCAGCATAAGCCTAGCTCCCTCTCCAACAACCTGCAGAGACAGAACACACAACTGCTCAAGTCAGTGCATATTACACACAACAGAACTGCATATTAAACACAACAGGACTGCATATTACACACGACAGGACTGCATATTACACACGACAGGACTGCATATTACACACGACAGGACTGCATATTACACACGACTGCAGTTTAGATACAACATAAGTCTCTAATGACATATGACTTTTATGGGCCAAAAACATAGTTTTAAAAACACATACACACACATAGATGTATTACATATTAGTAAGTATTGTTATGATTATATATAAGTAATACAGACATATTATATATTAGTAAGTATGGTTATGCTTATATATAATTAATACAGATGTATTATATATTAATACGCATGTAAGAGAGGAGCTGTGTGTGTTGGCTGGTATATAATAGAAAAAGGTTCTTACACTCTAGTACTGCGACAGACCAGTCACTCCGCCATGTTGGTATGCCCTTTCACCTTGGTAGGTGGAGTCCTGGGACAAAGCCACGTCGATCTGAGACTTAAACTCGTCACCTAGGTAACTATCCTATTTTTGGGAGAACCAAAACAGTGGGTAAGTTTGGTTTCCCAAGAGATGTTTGTGAGAGACTGTGTGTCGCGCTAAATGTTACAGACATCTTAGGTTATCACAGCCTTTCCCAGGAACAATGGTCAATAACAAAAACAAACAACTGACAAAAACAGCAGACTACTATAGACAACTGTCCATTGTCAAACTGTTCCTTTCTAACTATGTGTGCAAGTACAATAAGTGATGTGTAGAAAACAAATTGAACTGTTTAATTAATGACTTTTATATGAAGTGAACAGTACGTCAAGCTACTGAAAGTGGAACTACATTTAAGTGGGACTGGAGAGGTTAACCACACTGTGTGTGTGTGTGTGTGTGTGTTAGTCACCTGTGAGAGCTCAGGCTGGGACAGGCCTGGCTGACTCATCTGCGAGGGCTGGCTCATGGTGATGTAGCCCTGCGTCAGGGGGCCCTGGGAGAACGGCTGGGACACCAAGTCCTGGCTCGCCTGGCTGCCTGACATGGTGGCCTGACCGCCGCCGTGGTTACCCATCCCACGGCTGCGCTGGCGCCCGCCACGCCCACCCGTTTTCCCCTTCGGAGCCCCGCGGCCTGGGAGAGGAGATGCAGCACATGCGTTTAAATCTTGCATTTTCATTCACTAGGCGACTAAAGCAAGGTGTTGCTTTAGAAGATTTTCTTTTGGTATTAAAGCATTTATGTGTATGTACTGTACTGAATGAGTCATCTCCCAAGCATACACTTTCATTCACTGGGTAACTAAAGCCTGATATTGTGAGAAAAAAACAAATCACCACTAACAAAGAGAACAGCCTGCATGCAGTATTGTACTGAATGGGAGATTTGGTTATCTTAGACCTTCATTGACTTCGTAACTAAAACCTGATGGAACTTTGAAGAAACACAGAAGGACCATGAACAAAGCTCGTACAGAACTGTATAATTCCCTCGACATTCAGTGAGTAATGTGAACCTTCGGCTTTGTCTCCTCTTACAAAGGACTACACGAGCAAGGAGAGCAGAAGAGGTGCCACTCCATGTCCATAGGCATCGCTACGGGAGGGATTATTGGTTAATTGGTCACACCTGCCTATATGTGTCCGTTATATAATAAGCTACCTATGCCTTCCCACCTGGCTCTCTCTCGAACAGTTCCTCTGTACACACCATTTAACCCACACTACAGGCTACGTTTTCCTCCTGCAACACCGATATTGAACCCCCCCCGGACATGATTTGGTTCTTTGCTATGCTCGTCAGGTTTAGCAAATGAATCTTGAATTGTGGATGTTAAATTGGGACTGAAGTGGCTGTACCTGCCGCTGGTCCGTTGACCTGTCCCAGGTATCCGGAGGGAGGCATGGGGGGCATGACCAGGTTGAAGGGGATGGGGATGTTCATGGCAGCTATGGGGTTTGGCCCTGTGCCAATCATGCCAATCTGGTCATGGGTCTGGAAGTACATGTTTGACGGGCGTCCTGCAAGGGCATAACGGCACACAAATCACCTTCCATTTCATTTCATGAGAGCTGTAGACTAGTGTCCACAGGCCATTAGTACTAGAGACCAGTGTTATTTATATCACGCAGTAGTAATTCGACCTACATATAATAACTCAGTCATGACTAAAGCAGCAACATGCAGTTTTAAACTACACTGGTTAACAGGAAACTACAATGATCCAATGTCTGTTCAGTAAAACAGCACTGGGACACGAATGACATATTCAGCTACATTTTCACCAATAAACACATCCCATTTCGTCCACAATTCTCTCTACCACAAAATAAACCTTACATTCAAGTCTGCTGGACAGAATTAACCATTAATATCACAAACTTTTACAGCTCCATTTTTTTCCTGGACATCAACCCAGAGGCTATAATAGCTGTAAGGCCACGCCCATGCTCATTCTTGTGCTTCGACACTCACCAGCGTTGCTCCTGTCGTACACAGAGCCTGGGATCATAGCCTCTCTGGCGTCATACATGGCTGTGGTCATGAAACGGGCGCCCTGTGAAACACACCAAATGGTTATGGACAACATAGCATGCACCTTCTTATATATGAGATGAACTGATGTTGCCAGCACAGAAGTAACTGTCTGTCTGTCTGTTCTGTTCTGTTCACACTTGAACACAAGGAGGCCATGTAAGCATACAGGAGTGTCAATACTGTCAATAGGAGGCATTTTACAAAGCCAAGATCAGAGTCAGCCAGTCAGAGTCAGACATCTGATCACTGAAAACCTGGTCTACCCAGTGTTGTTACTCGACTACCTGAGTAACACTACTATAATAAAACTCCCCTACAGGGAGCTGGCTACTGAGTGGGTTTCTGGTGACTGATGAGGAGATACTCACGGGGTTGATGGTGTTGACCAGCTTGCGGGGCTTGCTGAACTGCATGAGGCTCTCTCTGAGGTTGTTCAAGGGCCCCTCCACCAGCACCTTCTGCTCCTTGTAGTAGTTCAGCAGGTGGTTCCACAGCGGCTGCTTGGACAGGGCCTTCGGGTTCCCCACGATGATCACGCCGTACCTGCGCAGGTGAAGGTGTACAGGTGTGACCAATGGCTACCCACAGCTCTTTTAGATTAACAGGGTTCTTAAAATGTGGGACTCGAGGTACGCGAGTAGCATGTGAGAATTGTTGCGCATGTGACCAGTGGCGTTTCTTCCAACCTCTAAACCAATGTTACTCCCGAGCTGCTCTTGCCAATCATTTGAGACATTTTACTCAAAGTACCATTCTATTGCGGTGTGTGATTATAAAAGGACATGTTTTCTCCAAATGGACCCAGCTGGTTGCGAGACTAACCTGGCCCTGGTGAGGGCCACATTGAGTCGGCGCGGGTCGTTGAGGAAACCGATGCCCTGGTGCTCGTTGGCTCGCACACAGGACAGGATGATGAAGTCCTTCTCTCTGCCCTGGAAGGCGTCAACACTGGCAATCTCCACTTCCTATAGATAGCAGACAAACGGTACGGGCCACTTAACCACTGTCCTGTGCAATGTCCACACATGTTCTTTGGACGTTGTCTCTACATTATTATCTGTATCAATATTACAAATGGTTAAAGTGTCTCTCTGCACACGTCAGAAAATCTCCACAGACCCTCAAACTCAGTCTGAGGTGATGATTCATTAGCAGGAAACACCTCTTCAAAAGGTTTATAACACAGCTCAGTGGAATACTACAATGCTGATGGGTATTTCATTAATTCAGAGCTCCGAGCTTATTAGCATAACTCCTCACTGCTATGTAGTGATATCAGTGATTTTTAACAGCCAGGGAGTTAAAACTGACTATAGTAGCAGCTAGGAGGCTGATGTTGCATCAGTAAGAAAAGAAAATTACCAAGGAATAAAAGGAGGTCAAATTTTCTCCATGCTTCATGTTGGAAGCCTGTACCACCCTGCTAGGACCCCCCCCGCCCCCCCGGCAGAGCTTTGTCTATGTAGTATGTGGAGTGTGATGTGTATATCTGGTAGAGTACAGTGAGGAGTGTGAGGTGTATTTCCAGTAGAGTACAGTGAGGAGTGTGAGGTGTATACCTGGTAGAGTTTGGTGTGGAGAGAGCCACTGAACTGCATGTACTGCACCAGGTATGAGCGCTGGCCTTCGTAAGGGGTGATGATGCCAATCTGGTCAGGCTTGGCACCTGCCTTTAGCAGTCTGGTGGTGATCTTCTCCACATTCGACGCCTCCGTCCTGCACAAAGTAAAAAAAATAAAATAAAATACAAAAATAACAGTTCCAGGAGGGTTCAAAGTTCAGATCACCATCCAAGAACATCTTAAACGTCTCACAGTAAACATCATTCACCACATCAACGTGAAAATCTTGGCTACCCTCTTAACAAGGAAAGGAAATCATCCAAAAAGATCCAAACAGTGCCAAACATAGCATTAACGAACTAATTAGTAATACATGACAAAGCCAACACTTCACACATCTCAGTCGCTGTTGACTTTACCCTTTTGATTGGTACACGTTTAGGTATATTAAGGTGAATTGTCTTTTCCTACTTTCACTTTGCTCAGCCCCTCATGGCTCTAAACACTAGCGGTGCCAAACCCAGGCATACTGCAGTCCTGGCACTGCGACTCTATAGGGAGGGTTCTACAGAGCCTTCGGGCTCGGCGAGCCAGCGTACGGCACCTGTTCAAATAGGAGGTTCCTGAGCTGGCGATCTCCTCCTGGCCCTGCGTCACGTAGAAAAACATGGGCTTATCCGGCTGTGGCCACTGGAAGTCAAAGCCCTTCTTCATGCGGTCCGCTGCGCAAACACACACACACACACACACACACACACACACACACACACACACACACACACACACACACACAGAGAGAACACAGAGGTGTAAAAATGTGTGTGTTCACAGATTCAGGCAGAGTGACCCTTTGGAGACTTATAATATGCACAGCCTTGATGTTTATGAACAAGAGGGTAGATTTAATTTGGTGCAAAAACGATTCAATATTGACAACATTTTACAGGTGTGACTTGGATTCCGACTGGTGTTATTAGGGTCAGTAGCCCCTTACAGTAAACGCCATAATGAGTTGCTTTTAGTAGCCCTCTTCTCACAAACACATTCGGAAACCAACTTCAGGACCATAAAAATACTGCAAAAAAATGTCATCCCTTCAGAGAGAGAGAGAGAGAGAGAATATATGGAAAGAGAGACCGCTAGATAGATGGACAGAAGGAAATAGAATTAAACACTGGCAGACAGACAGACAGACAGACAGACAGACTCAGACAGACAGACAAGGAGGCCGTACCAGCGGTGACTCCGTTCTGCAGTGAGCCCTCGTAGAAGATGTTGGAGGGGAAGGCACTGAGGGCGGGGTGCATGCGGTACTGCACCTGCAGGCGGATGGGACGGATGCCCAGAACCACCAGCCGCTCAAACAGAGACTGGGACAGGCCCGCCTTCGCCGCCTTCTTACACATCACCACCGGACCTAGCTGACAGTGGTCTCCCACCAGGATCAGCTGCACAAGAAACACACACACAGGCAGACACACACACACAAACACACCAAAACAAAACCTGATGAACGGCAACACTCAATAACAAAAACAACCAACTTGTTCTTGAAAAGTGAATTGATCACATAAAGCAGGGACCACACTCTGGTTTCCATTTGCTTTCCAGCACCTCATGAAATTACATGAATTACAAACTACTGTACCCCTCACTTTGAGACTCAGTGGAGTATGTCTAAACATCTGGGCACAGGACAAAATTTACTGTTGCTGTTTTTTTGTTAAGATAAATTAGATGAAAACATTAACATCAGAAAACCATCTGTTGCACTTACTCTCCTTTTTCACTTAAAAAAAATAGCTAAGTGCCTAGATGTCATTTGCCCAGGGATGTCCTAACTTTTGCATACAACTGTATGCGACCAGAGGTCAGGCCCCTGTCTCCTTTACCTGTTTGGCCCCCAGCACTACGGGCACCATGCACTCGGGCTCCGTGGCCTGGGTGCTCTCGTCGATGAGGATGGAGCGGAACTGCATCTTAGCCAGCCGCGGGTCCCCTGCTCCCACACACGTGCAGCAGATCACATCTGCATTCTGGTCAGGAGCAGAATCATCATAGAGATTATAATCCGCACAGCACTTATTATCAGAGGGGCATCACTCTAGGTGATGCACACATAAGAAACCACAAGTTTTGGACAATAGGTGTGTGTGTGTGTGTGTGTGTGTGGTTTTGCTTTACCATGAGGAGCTCCCTCTCAGCGGTGCGTTTCAGGGCCCGGTAGCGCTTCTCGTCGGAGGAAGACAACTCTCCAGTCTCATCCTTCAGCTGCTGCAACTTCTGAAGCTCAGGCATGCTACAAACATCACACACACACCAATTTACATGACTCTCAAAGACATAGCAGCGCTAACGGAGAGGCATCTCCATTTCTTAGGCTGATATTGTCAACTATGTGTATGAGATATGTTGTCCTTTTTATACTTGTCTGCTTTTTCCTCACCACTCCTTATCCTGTTTTCCTATTATTCAATGGTGGGTGTTTAAATTATTATATGGTTTATGCTCCATTTAGGTGCAGCTCTGTGTGGAAAAGTCTTATTATTATTATTGTTCCCTACTAAGTCTGCGTGCGTTACCTGTCCATGTTGCGGATCTGGTTGTGCAGAGCCAGGAAGGAGACGGGCGAGTCGATGGCCTCCCTGCTCTTGGCACACAGACGCACCACCTTTAGCCCCGACATGTGGATCTTCTCCGTCAGCTGGTCCACCGCAATGTTACTGGGTGCACACACCAGCACAGGCCTACGGGTACAGAGCGTTCACACACACACACACACACACACACACACATGAGCGCAAACACATACACAAATATGCATGCACACAGAGACATACATATGCGTGCACACACACAAGGGTGTTACCATGCACGCATGCACACATATGCACAGACACAAACATATGTACACCTACACCCATGCACACAACATTAACTGGAGGGCCTCCCATTCATTTACGCTATGCATACATATGCACACACACACACACACACACATTCACACTCACACTCACACTCACACTCACACTCACACTCACACACTCACACACACACTCACACACACACACATAAAGCGTCCTGCAGACCTGTGCAGCGAGGTCTTCGGGATGGTGAAACTGAAAATGCTGTGTCGACACGTCTTACCCGTTGCCCTGTCTGGCCAGATGGTACACGATGGTTGCTGAGGTGACAGTTTTGCCGGTGCCGGGCGGGCCCTGGATAAGGCTGAGAGGGCGCTGCAGAACCGTCTTCACAGCATAGACCTGTGACACAGAAATCACCCAGCTGTCAATCAATGTAGCTAACCAATGCCCTGATTCACTTAAGATTTTACTGTGCAGAACAGCTGCAAATCTTTAATCCTAAACGCGACCTCGAGGAGTCTAGTCAGAATTGGGCCTTTCAAACTGATGCTTTAGCATCACTGTTTACTATTTTTATTCTTAAGGATACCAGCATGCATATTTTCCGGTTACTGATATCGAGTGTTAGACATCAAACATTTAGTAGTGCAGTGAAGACAGGTATGAGAATAGAAATAGGACTTCATGACACTCTTGCAAAGAACTACACCGTGTATTCTGAGCACACCTCTCATCACATGGTATGGAGTGGCTATTGAGAATCCAAAGACAACGCTAAGGAAAGATTATGACTATATCTATGACCATTGAACTCTGGACTACAATTCCCCAAGCAAGCTCTCAAAGAAGTCCTCCATGTATTTCCAGTATGCTGTGGCACGAGGATGCAGCTCGTCACTCGGGGGAACTCACCTGAGAGTGGTTGAGGTCAGGCAGACCCTGGGCAGTGAAGCGCTTGGGCAGCTGGCACTTGATGATGACGTCCTCCACCTCGTGGCCTAGCAGCTTGTGGTAGATGTAGCCCGACACGGATGTCTCGTCCACAGCAAAGGTCTTCAGGGCACTCTGCATCCTTGAGGTTAGGAAGTTCAAGATTAGACCACGGGCAAAAACACTTACTCATGTAAAAACACATCACAAAGTTCATGACTTTTAGTGTTGAGATTTGCAGAGCGACCTCTTGACACAAATTGAAAACTGAGACAAATTGAAAACTGCATATACAATTTATAGCAGTGGATGTTGTTGAATAAGTGCATCAGGATTACATACATACCTTAATTAGTAACTCATCACTGATAACAGACTGACCATGATTAATAACCAATTCCTGAATTAATAACTAATTACTGAATAGAGACTCACCTTAATAACCAATTACTGATTAGACAAACCTGATTATTAACTAACTCAAAATGTCATACACTACATTCCACAGGACCACTAGGTATATGAATTGAGAATGGCAGTGTGACCTCCTGCTATAGAGACAAACTGAAAGCGGTATTTGTCCATTTATGCAATTGAATAGCAGTACACACATAGGGTCATGCTTGTAAATTTACAAACTGAAAAATTACCTGTCAAAGGAGGTGGACTTCCAGACAAAATCAACCTGGAAGTTGTGTGGAATTTCCACAGGTGCTCCAGCACTGCTCCTCAGCTCAATGGCAATCTCATCTCCATAATCTGTACAGTCTCTGTCAAGGAATGCAAAATAAAGGCAGCCAAGAACCTAAGTTGTCCCTAACACCTGAGGCATGTGGCGGAAATGTGAGGGTGTATAACAGGGGTGGGACAACAAATATATATATATATATATAAATATAAATATATTGTGCTTTATCTGCTCGCGACACATTATCGACACCAAATAGATATATTTTTTTCAAACTCAGGACAGTTCAAAACATAACCATTCTAGTTATTCAGAGCATCACTACCCTCCGCCTCCTGGTCAAGGTTCTTGAAAGAGTGTTAATGGTGCTGAAACGCAATTATAACTGGAGGTGATGAAGACTTCCCATCAAAATAGGCCTTTCAGTCAGTGGCTGGAATTAAGAGTGCACTTGAACTTACTTCTATTTTTAAAATGGCATACCTTTTCTTCCTCACCTGTGTAGTGATATATGGACATCATCGGAAAAAGAACGCAATAATATTGGGCCATGAGTTCACCCGGGTAGGATAAGGATACTGTCTGGGACCTTGATGACGTGTCCGATTCCCTTCCACAGCGGAGCCAGGTCTCCTTTGTAGCGCAGGCAAATCTCATCACCCTGCATCAGTCGCATGTCTAAGAGGAAAGAGGAGAAGAAAGGAGTAGAAAAACAGAAAATATGAGGAGAAAGAGACACAGAGAGGGATAGAATAAAGGGACAGAATGAAGAGATGGAGAGAATCAAGAGATGGAGAGGGATAGAATGGAGGGATACAGAGAATGAAGGGAAAGAGGGAGGGAGAATGAAGGGAGAGACAGAGGGAGAGAACAAAGGGAAAGAGGGAGGGAGAGAATGGGGGGGTGAAGAAAAAGTAAAGGGAAAAGAAAAGAAGAATTACCACAGCTGGATGCATCCTTTGTCAATACAACGTTTACCGTAAGCAATCTTAAGTGACACAGTCTAAGTACTAGATTCGGTTAATGGCTACAGTACCACTGTCACGCCACACAGCACTTGCAAACACTGACAGACATGACATGGGCACTAGTGCACACGTGCACGTGCACACAAATGGAGATGCAGGCCGGAGATGGAATGGGTATGAGCCACTGTTGAACAGGAGGAGGGGGAAGAGGACGTTACAAAAAAAGTATTACCACCTGAGTCCGTCTTGGGAAGGGAGAAATAAGCAATCCTCTTTTTATTCAGCCCCAAGTCCCACCTGACTGTTATATTATCCTGGGTCTGTAGGGAGGGACAGAAAGCCAAGAGATGGGTGAATAACAGCACATTTAACGATAAGACAATTATAACCTTTATTATTTTTGCATAAAGGTATTTTTAAACATAATAAACAGGAAGGATTTGAAGGACTTATTCAGTTAGAGGAATTGGAGGACACATGCTGTCCTTTAAAACTTTATTCAAGTCCCCTTCATGTTCATGCACAGTTACCATGCAGTCTCATTTTCACTAATAACATCCAGTATCAAGCAACACACACTATTATTCCTACTATATCCAGTGTTATCATATCCAACAATAAATCAAATATATAATGCACTGAGGGGGCAGTGCGAGCTGACCTGGGACTCTTTCAGCTTCTTGTCATAGTCGGCCTCCAGTTTGACCAGCGGCCCAAAGATGTTCTGGTACTGGTAGGCGTCCTCGTAGCGCAGGAGCACGTGCTGCGGCTCCTCGTCCACCCCGGGCTTCTCAAGGTCCTCCAGCGTGGCTGTGGGGTTTTCCTGGAATCAAAACCATATATAAAGTGAAGAGCTGCACACTCGATATACTCCAAAATGCAAACTTTAATAATTGCTTTTAAAACACAGAGTGCGTGACTGTCTGGCTGCAGGTCTAGTCTGTATATCATTTTTTTCTCCCCAGACGGTGTTTTCACTGGCCATACAACAGACAAACTACCTCTGCCTAACAAAAAGTGTGTTTTTCAAGGTGTGCTAGGCTTGTTGTCTGAGGGAAGAGTGATAAGATCATGCTTTTGAATAGTTCTTAGCATTATCTGCATCTATGAATCACCGTTTTGGCTGGGTTTAAACTAAGCAGTGCTGTTGACATTTGTGAGGTCTTGAAAAATGTAACAAAAAAATTACAACACAAACCCAGGAGATGGAAAGAGTGCACAGGGATAACAGCACAAGGCCATCAGAATACATAATACACCTACAACAACCACGCAAGCCATGAGCATCAGGGCTCTTTGACACGCTTATACTGGCGCACAGGTACCTTCCAGAGCTCCTCCAATTTATTAATCTGCTGGGCGGTGATCTGACGCGCCCTGAGCTGCTCCTGCTCGGAGGGGATCTTCACTAGCCAGGACAGGAAGCAGCGGTCCTGGATGAGCGGCTGCCACTGGGAGCTGTCCCAGTTGATGTCCTTAAGGCTGCTCTGGCTTGCACAGGGCTGCCTATGGACGCAAATAAATAATAAAATAAAATATAATAACATAATAAAAGGGAGACAAACAGAGAATGGAGGAGAGACATTCATGTTGTTTAGTTCAGGATGATTTATCAGAAACAAACAAATGTATAATGACTTTCTTTATATATGACTTGTTTACATACGATTTACTGGAACGGACACAAATTGAAATGGAGGGAACATTTGTGTGAGTTTAATTCATTAAAACACAGTATTTCCATGCCAAGCTGAAACACTTTCCATAAATCCTTTCGAAGTTGGATTGCATAAACATCAACATTAAAAGTACTGTACAGTACAAGCTAACTAATCACTTGCATGTAACCACCTTACTTAGACAATACACAGACCAGCCTTTTCAGCCAAAACGTCCTGCACGAGATGTGTACAGGTATAGGCTACATGCAGACTTGGCTACATGCAGCCACTGCCCCATTTTTTTAGACTCATCACAAACTCAATCAAAACATGAATTAACTCTCCTGTGTCTGCCATATCTAATCCCATCATCACTGTGCTCTTCACAGACCTGTATTAGAATGAATGTCCCATGCCTATCATATCTAACCCCATCCTCACACCACTTATCAATCTGCTTTTCATGGATATGCATCAGCTCGGGATTTGCCAGCATCTCATCACAAGCTTTAAACGTCCTCCTCTTGAGTTGACACAGACACAGGTATTTGTTTGCAATGCCACTATCTCTATCTGACCTGGTCCTTTTCCCTACCTGCACAGCAGTACCACCACAGAGTCTGCCTTGGCTGGGATGAAGCCGAGAAGGAAGACGTTGCGGCATCCACAATTGTAACACTCCAGCACAGTCTCACCCAGGGGCCCATCCTTGTGCAGAGTGACTTCCTTACACTTAGCTCTCACCAGATGGTTCACAATATGACTGAAGAGAGACAGCAAGAAAAAAAAGGTAAACAACAACAACAACGAATTCACGCTCCAATTTCCTCATCAGTGGAGCTAATAACAGTTGTCTGGATATTTCAAACAACACAGGGTCAGCCTACCTGCCGGAGGTGTTACCACGTCCATTGCAGAACCACTTCTTACTTGTGTTACAGTACACCACGCAGGCTGGGTCATGGATGCCACAGTAGCTTCGGGTGGGCAATAAAATATACATGTTAATCACCACGGAGAAAAATGCAGAGAGGACACGATAAGAAATCATGCAGGGGTCTAACTCCATTATCACCCGTAACCTAAAACCGTTCCAGCTTGAACGGGAATTACCTGCATGCATGCACCGGGAGGTCTTTCGTGTAGTATGTGTCCTCTTCATCCTCTTCAAAATTAAGTTCGGCAAGAAGTTGACTTGTTTTCACGACAGAGTCGTCACCATTTTGCAAAACGCCATCAGGACCATTTACCTATACATATTTGACAGTGTCAACAAAGCAAAAGTTTTAGGCTAACTGGCTAGGCCAATGACAAGACCGGATGTTATCACAATGTGGAAATTGGCATGCAGAAACAATATGGAGACAGAGACCATGTTAGCTACTGCTAGCAAGTCAGCCAGCAGTCACTGAAGCTGTTAATGCACGACTCACATTACAGAAGATGTACAGCCCATCTACGTGTTCTTATCAGACGCTGATGTTAGTTAGCTCTCCAAAGTTATCTCCTTGCAACAAGCGCGTTGATACAGTTGGGCAGCGACGTAGACATTACAGTGACTTCTCCCTCGTTTAGCGGGAAAGTGTAACATACAATCATGCATTTCAGCTTCCTCTATTACGACCACGCTGGATGGTGATACTGTCCATTCAATTTCATAGCATGCCATTAATGTCAGGTTATCAGCGTGCATGTACTTCTCAATGTAGCTACTCGGCGACTTAACCAAACGTGAGGAACACAGCTAACCAGTTAGCTTAATAAGCTAGCTATCCTTGTTAGCTAGCTGGCAACACGGATGCACATTTTTCGATTCGCAGCACGCCAGGCAATTTCAGTTGCTAGCTAGCTAGCTAGCCAGCCAGCTAACTAGCTACTTTAGCTGGTGAATGTTTGGTGAGGCTAACTTGATTTGATGTTAGAAGTAGAGTATGAAACTAACGCTTAACATAAAATTATGGAACAAACCTGATTGTCCAACTGGCTCTGAGTCTGCCCTTGTGTCTGAGTCTGGCTTGGCAGGGTGAAATCGGTGAACTCAAACTCCGAACCCTGGGTATCTGCTCCAAGCAACTCCGCTTCCTCGGTGTCCAGGAAGGTTAGAGTCTGCGAGCTCGGCCCATACGCCTCAACGCTCATTTCTTCTCAAACCGCGATTGCTAATCCAAAAACAAGGCAATTACAATCCAACGCAACGTAAAAAGGCCTTCTACTTCGCACTGTAACGTGACCTTTGTCGGAAAATCGATCTATATTTAAGAAATGAAACCATACAGCTCGAAAGCTTCAACTCCCACTCGAAATGGTGACGTAACATCAAGCACCACATTTACAAACACGTGGTACACATGTTCACAGTGACGTTTACAAAAAAAAAAAAAAACAGCTGCAAGTGTCAGTAGGCTACCTGTGTTTACAATAATCTTAGATTAAATTAACTCAGTCTATTACAAGCAACGCATTCATTTAAGGTAATATAGGTATAATCATTAAGACTTGAAAAATATTTCTGTATAGGAGTACTATAATATAATTGATTCCACGTTAATACACAACAAATCTGGAGGATCAAGATAATTATTTGAGAAAGTTTATTTATAATCAAAAATATTTATTTTTGAGACAGTTTAGAGGCATACATGTTACTAAAATGACATATACCAGTCAAAGTTTGTTTTGCTTACCATAACTACATCAACAAAAGAAAATCACAGTAACCTTGACATCATTGAATGATTTTGAACACAGCAAATACATACACAAAATATGCTTTTGCAAAACACTTAGTTGCATAACCGCTTTATTGTATTTTCACAGAACAGTAATGGAATCTGAATAAAACCGTATTGTCATTGGCAAGCACGGCTGTTAAGTGTGGCTCACAGGTCTATTCAGTGTGATTACTATACAGCAGTGCTTCCATGACAACTACAGCTGTGGAATGGACAACACCAGCCGTCACCATATAACGTGCTCCTACAGTCTGTCCTTAATCAAAATCTCACTACAACACCAAGATCTATGATGCTGGATGTCAATGACCGTATCTAGGTGACAACAAATACAAAATTAGACGATTTCCTGTTCAAAATATAAAAACTGAACTACTATGAGGCTCAAATCGCAAATCTTTTGGCATTTAGTAACACCACAAAATGAATGCAATAGGAGTCTGCTCCTACAATCCACAAGGCCAACAGACAAGAATGTACATCTGTAACATAGCAACCACATGTTCGAGCCTTTAAATAAACCCACCCTTAAAGAGCAATCATTTCTCTGTCAGTAAAGAGAGACTATGTGACAACTCTCTAGATGACATCTCTAGCATAAACAAAGGTCAAAGTAACCTGTGTCAACAGATTGAATGTCATAAATTGCTTGTCCGGAGCCATGCACACTCAAAAGACAGGCACGGCTGGTCCGAGGCCAACACCACTGACCTTGGCCAGTGGGGATTGTGCTGTTGTGGAATATCTGAAGTAGAGAGAAGCACCTCATCGTGTTTACAGAGAACTCTCAACTGAACGGTCTTATGAAGTCTTAAAACTCTGTGAAGCTTTAGGCTGGCAGTCTTGGGTCAGTGTTCGTCCTGACAGTGGTCCTGGTCCTGGTCCATTTGGTCCTCCATTGACTGGAGCATCTCCAGGACGACGGCCTGAAGGGCTCGGCCCAGGTCCTCCGCGCTGTGGCGCTTCCCCAAGGGAGGCACGTGTACAAAAGCACACCTGCGGTTGCCAAGGTACAGTGAGGTGTAGTAGGTGTAGTCACATAAGTATCTGCCATGGTGAAAGAGATTGGAAAGTGATTTTATATTAGATCAGTTAACTGTGTTCTCTGTATTTTATTCCATTTTCAAATTAGAAAAGGCACCATTCATCAAAACGAAACAATGCAGAATGACTGGCCTAAACAAGACAGTTATTTCTAAGGTAAAACTGTCAAACAAGGCTAGACATAAAACATGACATGACTTTAACACCACTGTCAGTAGTTCTCAGGCTGTACCTGCCAGCATCCTTTGACACAGAAAAAGCAACACCTTGACTGGAGGAGTTAACTTTCTCGCACACAGAATCCATGTCTATGACTGACATAATGCAATCAGGGCCTTCGTTAATGCAGCATTGTGAATTTGGACAGAAGTGGCAGTTGTCCAGGCGGGTGTATCCGTAATTGTGCCCACACTGTTCTAGGGTAACGGAGGTGGCCATTCCCGAGACACCAACGTGGACCACCAGCTTTTCAACAAAACAAGAAAAAAGGGGAAACATTGGAGTGGAACACTTCCTTGAATTAATAATAAATGTGCCAGGCGCATATTCTATTTCACAGTATAGATCAAAGACGGAAAGGATTGTGACATATGCTGGTGTATAGCCTCCTACCTCAGGTTGATACTGTTTCCATAGTGATGGAAGGAGTTTGCTGACAGCCTTGTACTCCACAGGGATCTCCTTCACCAGTAGGTTAATGTCCTCACCCAAACCCAGCTTCTCTAACTCCTACACAGCAATGACAAGTGCAGAAATGTGGTCTACACTGATATCATTTTCAAAACCAGTGACATGTAAACCTTTTTTCAGGGAATGTGCAACTGTTTATTAATAAATAATTGAATAACAAATTATTATTTGCTATAAGGCTGTGGAGTTTGTTAGATTTTTGGGGGAAATTCGTTGTTTATGTTTAGTATTTTGAAAAGCGAGGTGTCTGTGGCTCTAACCTGCACCGCACTCCAGCTTGCATTCACTTTATGTTCTCCAAAAGGTTGGAATCCTGCAAAACAAATAGAGTTATCAACAGATATTTCCCAGCAACACAACAATGCAAGTCTTTCAGATACTTTTTATATGACACCCTCAGAGTCTTCCGATGCCCTCAGAGTCTGTAGTCTGTTTACAAGATGCGCAATCAGCAAAAGCTTAGTTTAAAGATTAACCCAGCGTCCACCGCGAGGCTTCTTAATCACTAAACAGGTAATTTCTCCACACAATTATAGCGAAGAATTCTACTGTGCTGTCACCTTCGTCACATAACAAGAGTAACATATGAGCCAAGAACATATTCGAACTTTTTCAGTGTTATTAAATAGAAAATATGTGAATTCATGTAGGTTCAGCGAAGTAATGTACTAAATCTTAACTCGACTCTGAGCTAGAGTGGACGATTATTGACGTAAACATGCACCGATCGATCGATCGACTTCTTCCTCTAGCCAATTGACACGTTTCATTTCACTCCACAAAAATAAAACCTAGACATATAAGTTAAAGTAAGATGTATCAGCAGTGAAATGTAAACTCTACCTGTCACAATAACAGTTTTCTTTGTATCCATAATATGTAGACTAGCGACTTCCAGAATAATTTGGTTTTCAGGTTCTCACTCCCTCCGACAACAACAACTTTGTATTGTATTCTGTACGAGATTCGTCCGTCTCATCAATCGGCCTTCTTCTTCTTACCCCCGGACTTGAACACATGACTGAACATTATCGCCACCTATCGAAATGGCATGTCTATACCGTTCTTGAAACCCTGTCATCTGAAAACATAAGCAACATATTTTTTGGGTCTTCATTTTTTGGAAACCTCTCATTTACATGAGTGCCATTATGATGTGAAAACATGGCTGATAGTTGGGAATCCACTGTCAAAAATGAAGGTAGAAATAAAACCTAAAAGGCTGATGAGATCACTCTTCATTATGCTTTTACTAATTCTGTCAGTATAAATTCATGATTTTATTTTAGGTTAGACAGAAGTAAATCTCTTCACTTCAAACAGGAACGGTTTGTAGCCTTCACAACATAGATGTTTTCAGGAATTTTTGGTGTGGTACATTAGGGTTTGAGGACTGTAAAAATAGAGTATGCATGCATGCATGTCTTCTAGCGGTGCATGCTTGATACTGACATGAAGGAACCAGAATTGTCCAGATATTGAACACAATCCAGGTTTTTAAGGAAATCAACACGACTTACGTAGCTTGCAGGTACCACTATTCCTAAGAATGTTATTACATGTTATCCAGACCAGGCTTGTTTTATTTCATCCAATAGGTGAGACAGCCCACAAATACTTACATCCAGTTTAAACCTGCATGATTGCTAGGGTATTCCAGGGGGTGCTGTCCGTGCCTGTGTTTGGGAAAGAACACTTTTCGTTGCTGTGATGTCCACAAATGCTTTTTCCTGCTCTTGTAGGCCAGCACCCTCCCATATCAGTATGACTCACCCATTGTGAATGTAATGTCAGGGCAATACCCATAACACAGCACAAGGCAGGGCAACAAAAGGCCAAGCATATATCAATAAACTAACTAACCTGCTGTTAATTGGTTTAATCAGTCTCCTAATAATAGTATATGATGAAAAGGAACAGGTAATGAAGCAAAGATGTTTCTCATTTATTTAAAATAATTTGCACCGATCATTTGCACCCTTTTTGCTGTGCTCTCTGCCTCTCCTCTCATAGGCACACTCCCAGACACAGTCTCTGAATACTATTTCTGCCCAGAGATGGCGGAAAAATTGCATGCTGATCCACCCACACATTCTCTCCATAGACGGCTCTGTGCTTTGCAGCTCTTCTAATCCTCCTTTTCACCCCTCCTCTCTCTGTGTTTTACGGCTCCATTCACCTGCATCTGCGTCAGACTCCCATGTCAGTGTTGCTATGGCGATGAATGATGCCCACTCTATTCTGTGATGCAGTCGCTGTACAGACGTCATAGCTTCCCAAGGCTATATGCTTTTTCTCTCTCCCTCTTATGCTTCCTTGTTTATTTATAGTAACAGAACAGTCTTAGCCACTGATGTTCCTGAGGCAAGGATATATACAATCACAGTGTTACCCCTTGAGCAACTGTTTTAACAGGAGGAAAGGTAGCATTAAACCATCATCATTCTAATGTAATTTTTGTTAATGACTTAATGGACTAACTATGGATAGATAAATGCATAAGTAGTCTTATAGGATCACAGATGCTAAAGATGTCCATTTATGTGCTAACATATCACAGTGATGTACGTTTGGAGAAGGCTACCTAATGTTGATGAAGACATTATTGTATATGCCTCAGCCAAGTAGCCAAATAACATGAGGCCAATCATTTGTGATAAAGGCAGCAGTACACTGTTACTGAACTGAATATAAAAGCTTCCATTACACCACAATTAATATATGATCGCCAGAAAAGACAGATGCTTTTAAAAATGGCTCCGAGAACATAGATTAAATGAAAAAACGCCTTAACGTGTGTTTTCGAAAGCGCTTCCTGCCAAGAAATGGGTTGTTCTCTCCCACCCTCACTCGCATTTCATCCTACGTTTCTATTACATCAAACCACAATGCACCGCACTGTTTGCAGTTTACCCAACTTCTCCATGGCGATAAAAGCTAGTACGGCCCCTTATTCAAATTAAACCGGAAGAAAACGTCATTTTTGGCCAATCTGGGCGCTCTGAAATGACATAATGGAATTTTTAGGAATAGAAAACTTCCAGATGCTTATTAACGCCCATTGCTGAAATCGTTGCCCGTGGTAGACATATCGTATAAGAATATAGAAGAGTATTTTCTGTGTACATATGTCATATTTTTGAGAGAGAGTGCTTAGACGGCAACGGAAAACGGGTTATTGTACCATTCTACAGGTTATATGATAAAAGATTCACTTAAAGGAACCATCTGCTTCGTGACTGGTAAATGAAGATCAACCACTTCTGCATGAAGGTCCACACATTCCATGTGAGGGGATAGGATGGAAACAACCCTCTACCCTGATGATGTGCTGAATAATACTCGAGGAATTTCAAGCATTTACTTTCAAGACAGCATGATGAAAAAGGATATCAACTCCGAGGATCAAGGCAATGCCAACCTGAAGCAGGATCTGCCCGATACCGAAGGCATTCTGAATTCTCCGGATCTGCTGAAACTGGCGTCGCCGGAGCTGGAGCGGCTGATTATACAATCTAACGGTATGGTCACGACGACACCGACCTCTCAGTTTGTCTACCCTAAGACACCTGTGAGCGATGAACAGGAATTTGCCGAGGGCTTCGTGAAAGCTCTGGAAGACCTTCACAAGCAGAACCAATTAAACGGTGGACCGTGCTTGCCTCCCGTAAGCCGACTCAGTGCCGGCACAACCATAGCCCTACAGACCGACCTACCGGTGTACACGAACTTAAACACCTATGGAAGTAGCCCGCTGGGCACTACAGTGAATTATTCCACGGACACCATCCCCTTTCCTCCGCCGCCCTCGCATCCCCTTAGCGCGCAGCAACAAGCGCAGACAAGACTCCAGTCACTCAAGGACGAACCCCAGACTGTGCCGGACATTCATAGCTTTGGCGACAGTCCGCCTCTTTCGCCCATCGACATGGACACTCAGGAGCGCATCAAAGCCGAGAGGAAAAGGCTCCGTAACAGAATAGCTGCTTCAAAGTGCCGTAAGAGGAAGCTGGAGAGGATATCTAGGCTGGAGGACAAGGTGAAATCCCTGAAAAACCAGAACACTGAGCTGGCGTCGACGGCGGGTTTACTCAGGGAGCAAGTTGCCCAGCTAAAACAGAGGGTCATGAACCATGTGAACAATGGCTGTCAGCTACTTCCAAATCAAGTTCAAGCGTATTGAGGGAGAGGAGGGAAAGCCCACGCATTCACTTACCAAGACACTTTGGAGTTCTCATCGAACCAAAACTCTTTGAATGACGTTAGATGCCTTTGTTTCCTCGCTACCGCCTACACGACATCACGTTAAGCGATGGTCAGGGATTTCAAGAAGTGGACATTTCATTCGTGGTGCTTATGTACATGATGGGACATTTATGTTTACAGAGCTTTTGTAGCATACAGATATTCTCTTATAGATATATCTCATCTTCTATGTTAGGAGGGAGAAGTCACCAGTCCATTAACAGTAATCTTTTATGTCTTTGAATCCTATGACGTGAATAAGATATGAGCAGCTACATTTTGCATGAAAAGACAAACTCACTGAGTGCAACTCAAAACACAAGGATGCCATGCATGTCGTCCCAGTGTAATGCCTTACTTGTCTTCGAGAACTTAACCAATGACAAATGTGTATTTTATATATATATATATATATTCAAATATTCACACTGTCTTATTTCGTTGATGTTCTGATGTGGCTTCTGTGTTCTGTCTCAAGTGTTATTAACTCGAGTGTTATTATTCATTCACGTTGATGAATATACGAACATTATACGAAATGTATACATTTCCAATGAGATATTGTGTACTATAGGTCCATTAAACATCCTGAACATCTCAGTGTCTGACTATGCCTACTTTAATGAATGGTGGAAAATTGGTTTCTGAGAGGCCTGGGACTCAAAACTTACCTAACTCGTTTTGCTGCACAAGACCCTATATAACTTAAATGACAGACAGCAAAACTAATATCAGAACTTGAATAAATCTCTAAGGAACCCCATCTTTCCCAGAGAAGGGACTGGAATTGAAGAGCCCCGTTTTCAACTTCTCTATTCAAGGCATAACTGCACAATGATGCCCCCTAGCGTTAAAGCATGTCTGTCTCAGCAATAATACAGGGATGTTCTAAACTTAGTCCAAATAAAGTTTTTTTTACTTATCCACACATCCTATTTATTGCCCAATTTGTCGTTATCAGTTGGAAAAAAAATGAAAAGAAAATACTACATACGTTAATGTTGAATCATTGGAAAGGAAAGACATCTTAGCAGATGTAGCCTACATGTTGGTTCTTTGCTCAAACAGACCAAATTAAGCTGTCTTACAGTTCTTAATTTGTTGCCAATTTGTTCACCCATCCCACTGTAAAAATATATTTTATGAGGAATCTATTTAGAATCAGTTCTTTGATTTACAGCAAAGACCATTAAAACCAGGTGGACAATTGCAAATTCAATGTAGTTATGCTTTTAAATAGCCACATAAGAGTAGTGAGAAAATTGATTAAAAACAAATGTTGTTCCACTATTCTCAGACACAGTTGCATCCTACTGTGGTAGGAGCAAGACAGAATATAAAATGTGTTCAAACAAACAAACAATCTAAACAAAAAGAGAACAGATAAAAAACGTCTGTATGACTGATCATAAATATTTGGATTATGGGTGTGTAAAGCTCTCCATGGCTCGGCACCTGTATCCCCGATAAGAACCAGCTCTACAGTCCCACCTGGCAGGTGTCCACCCAACTACTAACCTATGAACAGCAGATCACTGAGAGGCATTTGCGCTGTACTGCTCTTTCCCCCTGACATATTTGACTTCTGCCCCCTCTTTTTTCTTAACGAATATTCATTCATCCTGCATGAATATTAATCTCCAGCCAAATTCAGAGCCTGACAGTTTTGTCTATCAGTTTTGTATATATAGCTCATTAAAATGGTGTCTGTATAATAACAACAGTACTGCTACTACTGCTACTACTATTACTACTACTACCGCTACTACTACTACTACTACTACTATTATTACAGCTACTACTGCTACTACTACTACTATTATTACTACTGCTACTACTACTACTACTACTATTATTACAGCTACTACTTCTACTGCTACTGCTGCTGCTACTACTACTGCTACTACTGCTACTACTACTGCTACT
This sequence comes from Clupea harengus, assembly GCF_900700415.2. Classification (NCBI taxonomy): domain Eukaryota; kingdom Metazoa; phylum Chordata; class Actinopteri; order Clupeiformes; family Clupeidae; genus Clupea; species Clupea harengus. Next base: position 17,591,569 of record NC_045173.1, on the reverse strand, counting down.
GCTACTACTACTACTACTACTACTACTACTACTACTGCTACTACTACTACTACTGCTACTACAACTACGACTACTACTACTGCTACTACAACTACGACTACTACTACTACTACTACTGCTACTGCTACTACTACTACTACTGCTACTACAACTACGACTACTACTACTACTACTACTACTACTACTGCTACTACAACTACGACTACTACTACTACTACTACTACTGCTACTACTGCTACTGCTACTACTACTACTACTGCTACTACAACTACTACTACTGCTACTGCTACTGCTACTGCTACTGCTGCTGCTAATAATAAACATAATAATACAAATTATTATTATTATTATAATAATAATTATTATTATTATTAAGGTAACCATAGGTAATTATTGTCATCTGATATAATTATATAATTATTTGTCCTAGTTGTGGTATTGTGATGTAGTGTTGTGATGTCCTGTAGTAGTGCATGTCAAATTAGCTTTTAGGTTGGACAAACTTGGCAATTGACTTCTACACGCTGGAGATGCCCACGATTGTCATATGAATATGAATGAATATCAATTTTACTCTAGTACATCACATGAATATAAATAAGGATGCCCTGCAATGTTGTAGAAAAGTGAAGTACAGTTACTAGTTTTGGAAATGCAAAATGCAAAGTGACATTGACCAGGAATGGCTGTCATCAGATTAATTGTTTTGGTTTTCGCAGAAATTCCAGTATCAACATAGGCTTTACATACTACATGGGCCTACTTAATTTACTTCAGGACTAAATTAAATCATATCACGCAATTTCTCGATTAATAAGCAGCCTATGTGCATAAAACTTTGCAAAAAGCTGTTATAAGATTTGTAACTTCTGACTCTCTATTTTCCTTTACCGTGAAGGACTGGCTTCAGAGGAGTGGTGTTAGATTCCAGTATCTGTGTTGCTGCATTGCTGTTTCCAATCACAGTATATTCAACATTTGGGCAAATTAAAGTATGCATACTGCCACATGTATTACATGTAACTCTCCAATAGAGGGAGTCATAGACCACACTGAAGGTTTTTCTTTAGCAAAAGGTAAAAAGGTGACTATGTTAAAGTTGAGTAGAGCGTCACCCTCTGTTTAAAACCCTGAACGGCAATTCCGCCACACTCCCCATATTTCCTACAGTAATATTAATTCTACTTCAAAGCTAAAACATTACTGCCTTTATCATAAAAATGCCTGTAGTCTATTAAAACATGTTTGTCATTATGTCTCGCAGCGCTGACACAGTTTCAGCCATCATTATCATAATTTACATAGCCTGCTGGTAACCTGGATAATTTGCATCCAGTTAAAGAATCCATGGCGACTGCTGTCTGATGATGACTCATACCTAGACTCTTACATGCAGTAGCTTATATATGAAAAGAGGCCAGGGCTATTCAACGTACTTCAACCTGGCTCTTATAACAGCTATCACATGTGCATGGATAGGCTACTATCTTCAAGTATAAATGCAACAACAATACGCATAATTGATTTTAGGCTAATGGTGTAATTTACGTGTCCGTAGAGATTTAAGTCGTCAAATGTAAATAAAATAGTCCCCAGTTGCCCGATTAATACTGTATAAAGTTGACGTGGCAGATGCAGGGCCAGCACAAGTGCTAACGTTTGCAGAGGTAGGCTACAATGGATTGTCTACAACAGCTACAGTAAATCACGGAGGCGCGGAGAATCACCCAGACTGTGTCATTATGGGAAGGAAGCAAATGTTTACTCCAGTTACCAGCCAGATGGGATGTAGGCTTGAGTACTCTTTCAGACTCCTAAGAGATGGTCCCGGCGGACAGTCTTCAAAGATCTCGATGTGTGTGTGGGCAGTGCACTCAACAAGTCATGGCGACAATTTGGGCTGCCATATTTACAAAGATGTTCTCCCTGATAGTGTATCAAGAAGGATGAAGAGTTAGAGTCTATAGGTTTGTGTTCTCAAGTGCACGGGTATATTACTTTAAAAGTTGAACATAAAACAAATTGTGCATGGAAAATGTTCACGCTCAGTCAAATTGAAAGGGGTGTATTTGGGAATTACAGACCCATTTGGTGCTAGAATTACTTCATTTTGTCAGCTGAATGACTACAATGCAAGATCAAGTGATGATGAAAATCAGATTCCACCCCAATTTGAACAGAAGCCACCCCAGTGTGAATATCAGAACAGTCTTCCTTGGGCCTGTCTGTGGTGCCACAGTCTCTTGGGCCTGTCTGTGCTGCCACAGTCTCTTGGGCCTGTCTGTGGTGCCACAGTCTTCCTTGGGCCTGTCTGTGGCACCACAGTCTCTTGGGCCTGTCTGTGGTGCCACAGTCTTCCTTGGGCCTGTCTGTGGTGCCACAGTCTTCCTTGGGCCTGTCTGTGGTGCCAGAGTCTCTTGGGCCTGTCTGTGGTGCCAGAGTCTCTTGGGCCTGTCTGTGGTGCCACAGTCTCTTGGGCCTGTCTGTGGTGCCACAGTCTCTTGCTGCATTGACAATCTGTGACAAAGGTCACAAGCTTGAAACTTTTTTTCCAGGTCAGAACCATATGGTCCATTTTCAGAGGCTGGGTCTGAAGGATACAACTAAGTGATTCCCCAGAGAGAAAGAAGTTTTTTCCCATTACTTCATTTATTCATTTTATCAATGTCATTTTGTCTGGTAATGACTAACCATATTGACGGCTGTTTAATATTCCCCATATATAACATAATGCACGCTAATTTGCAAATTACACTTTTGATTAAAACTGGACCACATAATTGTATTCTATTATTATATAAGCCTCATACATGTGTTATAGGTACATTTCATATAAGTACTATTGCAATTATCTCCTTATTTTGAGGACTTGGGTTCTCTTTGCCATGTTAATCATGAACGTGAACAAAGAAATAATAAATTATACTATTATCTTGTCATTATTAATGTGTATGCTGCTATTTAACTGTATTTTGTTGGCTCTTTCAATGTAAAATAGGAAGCTAAGGGACCATCCCCCACACAACTGAAATATTCTCTTTTCTTATTGCACTGCAGTGTCCTTGTGTGCTCCTGTCGTATGTCACAATAATGACAAGGCAGCAATGAAAAAAGCCCTCTTTTTTTATCAAGTAGAAGGTGGAATCTCTCCTTCTGTCCCCCTTACACTCTTATTCTCTCTCTCTCTTTCTTTTTCTCTTTCTCTTTCTCTCTCTCTCTCTCTCATACACACACACACACACACACACACACTCCCACCCTCCCCCTCTCGTTATTCATTTCTTGTCTTCTCTATCTTTAGGAGAGGCAGGATGATAGAGGCTCTATGGAGCGAGAGCAAAATTAGTGTTTTTCCTTAATTTTTTTCGTTCTTTTTTCTCTCTTCCTTTTTCACTGTCGGCCATGGCAACAACCTTCCGATTCTGCTCACCATGGCAGCTCGACACGTCAGCATATGCACCCCGTCATTACCACAGTTTCTAGCGCCATTCTCATCAACATGTGTGTCTGTGGGTTTTGACGTTATTACTCTTATGTCCACACAGCCAACCATCCAGTCTGAAATAGCTTAATGCAGGGGGAAATGGCCATGTAATCCCACGCAATCAGAAACAATAAAATGTTAATGATAGAATATTTATGCATTGGCCACTGCAGTAAGGAACAAAATGGTAATCAAAATCAAAACAACATCATGATGAGCAAACATCATTCTGATATAGAATATATATTAATATATATATATATAGTATATATACACACATATTAAAATGTCACGTTATATTTCTATTTCATGATAATGGTTTGGGATACACACAAAGAGAGAGAGAGGTGAAGGCCGTGCTTTTAAAAGGAAGTCAGACCAGAAAGTGGCTTATCCTTCGATGGACCATGGCCTTCGCTGGCAAATGCGTGCATCATCTAAGTGAATACTATCACAAATCTTTTATTTGCATAAACATAAATGTTTCCATAGAAACATGATCGAATCAAAGACTCTTAACCCCCTGTCCATACCCTAAAAACACATATCATCTATGCAGGAGAAAAAGAGAGAGAGAGAGAGAATGAGAAAGCGAGAGAGTTAGATGGAAAAGAGAAAGAGAGAGAGAGAGCGAAAGAGCGAGAGAGAGAGAGAGAAAGAGAGATCCCCATTAGCTGAAAATAGCCTGAACCAAGAGAGGCTAATTCTGTCCATAAAGAGAGTCCAAGACTGTGTAAGACACTATGACTTCCCTTTAGGGGTAGTGGCTTCTTTGTGTCCTGCCACAGTCGAAGGACCCTGGGTTCAACTGAGGAGATGTCCAAGAAAGACACTGGACTGTGTGACTGTTGTCCAGTCGGTAGTAATTACTCTAATAAGAAAGACAGCATGAGGAGGCTGAACCTGCATCCACATCTTTGTGTCTGTTAGTGGCTGTACCTGAATCTAAATGTGTTTCACATTCAATTATTATACAAGAAAAAGAGCGAACTGACTGCGGATCATCCAAGCTAAACATAGATAGTGAGAGAGAGAGGGAAAGAGAGAGAGAGAGAGAGAGAGAGAGAGAGGACTGATGCAAACGGGCCCCTAGGGAGATCTTTCAGAATTTCTGTGGGAGAGTGCAGACACACTGTCATCTGTACAGCACACGCACGCAAACCTC